>NC_142544.1:17810714-18116071 GCF_056151865.1 Erythranthe guttata | reverse complement strand
CATCATGTAATAAAATAATTATTCGGACAAGTCGATTTCGTTTCGTAATAATCTCGTCTCGTCTATACAACTTCACATTGATATATATAACACACATATATAAATAATAATAACCCCTCAGCCAGACCAGGTCTACTAATTATATTGTTTTCTCAGCCGGCTGAGAAAACAAATGTAGCTTCATAAATATCAAATGTAATGCATGACAACAAAGTCAACAGTAGACACAGTGTCGCAGTCGTTTTTTTTAATTTATTTATTCGGATTAGTACATATATTTACGAAGTTGACAACGGAATTTCTCAATGTTCTTGTAGACAAATTAGTAGGGATGGTCTTGTCGATGCTCGTATTTTTTTTTAATCACGTTGTAATAAAATTTACGACATATAATTCGGTTGCGTGACAGAAGTTATGCTCGATCTAGCAGCAGCATTGAGCTCATCTCGTATATACTACGATGATTGACAGATAATTTAATTGGCTTGATTTACAACGTAGTAATTAATATTTGATGTGTTGTGAACATCGACAATGTTTTTCGTTACTGTAATAGAATATAAACTTCTGAATTCTACTGGAGCTTTGTCTTAGGTAACAGCAATATAATATAATATATATAAAGCATTCGAATATATAAATTTCTTGAAACGGCTATCGGTCGAAAAAAAGAGGTATAGAATAATGGTAATAAAACCAACAAACATGTAATGACGAAAATCGAAGAAGCCTCCGTAGCTTCATTCCCTTTATTGTGCTTTCTTCCGATCCTTTTCTCTCGTAATCCTCATTTAGCCTTAAATCATGCCTTGTCCGAAACGTATCCCTCTTGTAATATTTCTCGTTCGACTATTCTTGATCATCAAGCCGTCTTTTTCGGACAAAAACGTCTACACTTTCCCTTGTTCAGACAAGATCCAATCATGCAACGCTCTTCTCTACCAGCACAACGGGTTTCAGAAAGACCAGATCGCCTCTTTGTACTCGGTCAACGCCTCACAAATCAAGCCCGTAAACGAACAAGACTACCTAGTATCGGTCAACTGTTCATGCAAGAACATCGAAAGCACACTCGGGTATTTCTACGATGTAGTTTACAAGCCGAGATCAAACGACAGCTTATACGATGTGTCGAGAAATAATTTCAGCGGCCAAGTTTGGGAAGGAGTGAAAGACACAAATCTCACCTTCGGAGTTGACAAAACTCTGCATCTACTGTGTGGCTGTGTTGATAACGACTCGGAAGTTGTTGTTACGTATACGGTTCAAGCCCACGATACGATCTCCTCGATTGCAGCTCCACTCTCTGCTGAGGTGGACAGAATCGAGAATTTAAACACGTATTTGGCTCCAAATCCTTCGTATATCGAAGAAGGGTGGCTTTTATATATCCCCATGGAAAAATATGGGATTCCTAATCCAAATAAAGGTGGAGAATTTTTATTTTTTTTGTCTGAGGTTGACTTATGATCATGTTCTTGAATTTTTTTTATTTTTTTTTTTAAACTTATTTTATAGGGACAAAGAAGAAGATGCATAAATGGATGATAATAGTTGGGATATTATCGTGTGTGACGATACTTACTGTGTGCACCTTGGCGATAATCCTGCTCAGAAGAAGCAAAAGTCGAAAACGAATAGTCGAAGATCCAAAAGCTTTCTCCAAGAACTCAAGCACAAAGAGTCATTCCCTTATGAAACAGTACACTTGTAGAGAAAAAATGGAAGGTTAGAATAGTCTTTTTTTCGTATTCTACTCGAAAAAAAACTCTAAAAAATAATCATCTTATATGATGATAAAAACAGATATAACAGGCTTTGAATCGGAGAAACCGACGTATTACAATATCGAAGAGGTTGCAGATGCTACAAACGATTTCGATGAAGCTAGAAAAATCGGGCAAGGTGGTTATGGAAGTGTTTACTATGGTGTACTCGGAGGACAGGTACATACATACATACATACATACATACATACATACATACATACATACATACATACATACATACATACATATATACATACCTATATATAATAATTATTACGGTTTTCAAAAATATTAGGAGGTTGCGATAAAAAAGATGAGATCGAACAAGTCGAAGGAGTTTCTTGCTGAGCTCAAGGTGTTATGCAAGATACATCATATTAATGTGGTAAGCAAAATAAAAAAAAAATCAAATGAGTTTCAATCTTGCGTGGAGAGGCGCACGTTACTTACGGTACGAACCACGCGTTATAGGTGGAGCTGTTGGGGTATGCCAGCGGAGACGACCACCTCTACTTGGTTTACGAGTACGTACACAACGGCTCTCTCAGTGAACATATTCATGATCCATTACTCAAAGGTACTAACTACTCCCAATAATTTTTTATTTTTGTCGAACATTTTTTTTCTTCGTGTGATTATAATTGACGAATAGGTCACGAGCCGTTGTCATGGACTGCAAGAACACAAGTTGCACTTGATTCTGCAAGGGGTATTGAGTACATACACGACCACACGAAATCTCGATACGTGCATCGTGATATTAAAACGACTAATATCCTCCTCGATCGAGGGCTTAGAGCAAAGGTATATTTATACATATATCTTATTTTATTTAATGTTATGTGTTCTTGATTAAAAAATAAATGCAATGATAATTAATAATATTGACAGGTTGCAGATTTTGGATTAGCTAAGCTAGTTGGACGAACAAACGAAGACGAGCTATTAGCAACTCGGCTGGTCGGAACACCGGGATATCTTCCTCCCGAGTAAGCACTAGTAAATTCAATTAAGTGATAAGCATCATTAAATTAGTGATTAATTAATTTTATTTATTTTTTGGGAAGGTCTGTAAAAGAGCTGCAGGTGACTATTAAGACGGACGTTTTCGCGTTTGGAGTTGTTCTTGCAGAGCTAATAACCGGACAACGTGCGCTCATACGAGACATTCACGAGCCGAATAAGATGAAATCACTTATCACAGTAGTAAGTTAAATTTTTTTTTTTTAGCATAAAACAGATTAATTTTTTTCGACAATGATTAATTTGTGTTTTTTTTTTGTCAGATAAATAATATGTTCAACGACGAAGATCCGGAGTCGGCAATGGAATCCATTATAGACAGAAATCTGAAAGGCAATTATCCTCCGGAAGATGTGTACAAGGTTCGTATGTACACAAAAAAAAATCAAATAACAGTAGAACCTCGATAAATTAATACTAACCTCGCTTAAATAATAGTTTCTTGTCGATAAAAACCTACTAAATTATCAGTTCGATAATTTAATATTTCGCTAAATTAATAGAATTTTGCTAGCCCGACGGTATTAATTTATAGATGTTTAACTGTATATGATATGAAATGTTATTGTATTATTCATCGTATATATATATATATATATATATATATATATATATATATATATATATATATATATAAATATTTCGATATTTGAAGGTGGCGGAAATTGCACAATGGTGCCTAAGCGAAGAGGCGATAGACCGGCCGGAGATGAGTGAAGTAGTGGTTGCGCTAACTCGTATACGAATGACGTCGATCGAATGGGAAGCTTCGCTTGGCGGTAGCAGCCAGGTTTTTAGTGGAGTTTTCAATGGCAGATGAAAATATTTCTGCCATTGTATGCACATTGCAATATAAGCTATATTACAAACTTCTCTTGTTTCTTGTTTTGTCTGTGGTGTTTTTAAGGTTGTAAGAAATATTTGAGTTGTATGCATGTATAATGAGTTTATTGCATTTACTACCCCTCTGTAAATTGCATCTGCGCCATTCCCCCGGCCAGTTATAAAAAAAATAGCAAGAACCCCCCTTACTAATTTTTAGGTTTCACATTCGATCCATTTATCTTTTGCACGCTGGCCAACTGTGAAAAGACGAAAATGCCCTTCGGTTATTAACACACACTTCGGTTATTACTATATAAATTTAACAATAATTGGAAAAAAATGAAGAAATTTTCAAGAAATTTATGTTTCCTGCATCATGTTAATTTTGATTAACTAAGATAGCAAAGGCAATTAAATTATAAAAAGAAAAAAAAAAAGGAGCAATTATACTAATTAATAATAAAAATCACTTTGCCCCCCACTTAGGCTGTTTTTGCATTTTGCACCCTCCAATTATGCTCATTTGGCACTTTGCACTCTTAAATTAAAAATATGGTAGATAGCACCCTCAAATTAAGATTTGCTTGGCACATTGCAGCCCAATACACTTTTCTGCTAAAATTGGTGTACGAAAAAATGATTTTAACATAATTCAATAGGCAAAATGTTCATTTATTGTTAATTACATCCGTGAACGAGGAAGAACATAAATATTTTCTTTAATCAAAAACGTTGGTAGTGAACTTATTCACAAATTTACCCTTTAAGTTCCCACAAAATCCTTTTATTCTACTACTTTTAGGTTCTAGGGTGAACTATGCCAAGTAAATCTTAATTTGATGGCACAATCTGCCATATATATATTTGTAATTTAAGGGTGCAAAATGCCAGATGAGCATAATTGCAGGGTGCAAAATGTCAACTACCCCTTATTTTACAAGCCAATGGGTTGAAACACGGGCTTAATAAAAAAGCCCAATTACATGGTAATTAAACGGGCCATAATTTGGGCCCGTTAACAAATTTCAACCTTCTATTTTCAGCAAACACCTTCTAATTCGTCTGCAAATTTTTTTTCTTTTCCTTGAAAAATCAAAGGGAAACACGAACAAAAAAGCATTCTCCAGAAACGAAGAAGACGAAGCCCGTTTGCAACTAACATTCAAATTGATCGCCAAATGAGCAGTAGATCTCACCAACCACCAACTTCATCCACTCTCGATCTATGATCTCCGCTGCCAATTGAATCGATAGATCGAAGAATCAGCTGATTCAGAGGAGAGGAAGATATGGCAGGAGCAGCCTCGGCGCTGTTCCTACTGGATATTAAGGGTAGGGTTCTGGTGTGGCGCGATTACCGTGGTGACGTCACCGCCGTGCAAGCCGAGCGCTTCTTCACCAAGCTGATTGAGAAAGATGTTAGATTTCGTTATTATTTCATTTTTGTTTTATTTGTTTATTTTAGATGTGATCGATTATCTGGTTGTAGTTTTGACTTGCATTGTTCTTCATTAAGATCCAATTAAAAAAAAAAAAGTGGGGGAAAAAGAAATTAGCATATTTTCTCTTTTGAAGATAGTGTCTTTTGCTGAAATTTATGTTTTAGGAAGTCTGGGAAAATGGTAACAATAACCCTAGATAACTGTTAGTTGCCTTGGCCCTTGTGTGTTTTTATTTTCGTCGAGTTTGCAGTGGGTCGATTCGAGAAATAACGGGGCTTTCCGTCTTGTAATGATATAGGGTGATCCAGAGACACAGGATCCTGTTGTAAATGATAATGGGGTTACGTATATGTTTATACAGCACAACAATGTGTATCTCATGACTGCATCGCGGCAAAACTGCAATGCTGCTAGCCTCCTTCTATTCCTTCACCGCGTTGTTGACGTAAGCATTGTTGACGATCGAACACTTGCCGCTTCATGATATTGATGTTAATTTCGTTAATAATAATAATGTTGTTGGATTTTTTTGTGACAGGTGTTCAAACACTACTTTGAAGAGTTAGAAGAGGAATCGCTTCGGGACAATTTTGTTGTAGTGGTATGGGAGATTTGCGTTCTTCTTTCATTTTGAATTGTTTCGAGCATAATTTTGATTATAGTATTTTACAACCCGATGTCTTGTCCCTCTCCAGTATGAGTTACTTGATGAAATTATGGACTTTGGGTACCCACAATATACTGAAGCGAAGATTCTTAGTGAGTTCATAAAGACTGATGCTTATAGAATGGAAGTTACACAGAGGCCTCCAATGGCTGTCACTAATGCAGTGTCGTGGCGCAGCGAAGGCATACGGTACAAGAAGAATGAAGTAAGTTTCTCTCAGATGGCCGTTTGATGATTTAGTTGATTAATCGCTGAATTGTGAGCTTCTATTTGCTGTCCAGGTATTTCTTGATGTTGTGGAAAGTGTCAACATACTAGTAAATAGTAATGGCCAGATAATTAGGTCAGATGTTGTTGGCGCATTAAAGATGCGAACATACTTGAGGTTTGTTCTCGATATTCTTTACTATTTCCTGCATTATTTCTATAAAACAAGGGAAATAAATTCTGGATACGTTATCTGTGGCAGTGGTATGCCTGAGTGTAAGCTTGGGCTGAACGATAGAGTTTTGCTGGAGGCACAGGGGCGCGCTACTAAGGGAAAAGCCATTGATCTGGACGACATCAAGTTTCACCAGTACGTCATTGATATTCAGAATAGTTCGTAATATGTGATTGTTGATTGAAGATAAAAATATCTGATGCAAATCTAGTTTACTGTGTAGAAGTGCATATTCACGTGTAAGATTGTTTTCATGAATGTGCCTTCACTGGTCTTATTCTGCTCGATTTCTGGTTTACTTGTTCAGGTGTGTGCGCTTGGCTCGATTTGAAAATGACCGTACAATATCCTTCATACCTCCTGATGGATCCTTTGATCTCATGACATACAGGCTCAGCACTCAGGTAAGATTTGTAAAATTTGTGGCTCACTTAATGCCGTTTCTCTTGTTTGCTTTCTGTTATGGATTTACTTGTGAGGTTTTCATTATGCGTGTAAAAAATGTATTTTTGAACCATATTATAAATTCTTCCATTCTGGGAAATCGACCAGTTAGTCACCGAGGGCATAGTTTTGTTGTTTTTCAGGTAAAACCTCTTATATGGGTAGAAGCTCAGGTAGAAAGACATTCCAGGAGCCGAATAGAATTTACAGTAAAGGCGAGGAGTCAGTTCAAGGAGCGTAGGTATGTTACGTAACTGCTTTTATTTGCATTGTTGCTTCATTTTCTACAACGCCTGCAATATAGTTTGTAAATCTCGTGATTCATTAATAAGGCAATGAAAATTTCAGCACTGCTACAAATGTGGAAATTGAGTTGCCTGTGCCACCTGATTCTACAAATCCCAACGTTCGTACATCAATGGGGTCCGCTTCTTATGCACCAGAAAATGACGCATTGGTTTGGAAAATAAAATCTTTCCCAGGTGGCAAGGTACGGGTTCGTTGGTCTGCACGCACGTTTATATGTGGTTTTTGGATATTTATTTTTGCTTTATTGATTTTTGCAGGAATATATGTTGAGAGCTGAGTTTAGGCTTCCCAGTATAGAATCTGAGGAATCTGGTCCTGAAAGAAAGGCTCCTATACGAGTCAAGTTTGAAATACCGTATTTTACCGTTTCAGGAATACAGGTGATAGAATTGGCCATTCACCTACTAGGGAGCAATTTTTTAATGTTAAATTTTTTTTTTTTTTTTCGTATTACTGATTGAAATTTCACCACCTTGGATTATTTGTAGGTTCGTTACTTGAAAATCATTGAAAAAAGTGGGTATCAAGCACTTCCATGGGTGAGATATATAACAATGGCCGGTGAATATGAACTCAGACTTGTTTGATCGCACTACTCCGATAAATTAGCTCATTAACCGAGGAAGATGCACGCACGTATTATGTATCTATCATCTGGCCCTGCTTGAAGAGGTTAGGCTGTAGGGAAAATCATTATCGTCGTCCAAGTTCTACTTCTGCTTCTATCATGATGCCACCAAATTCATTTGCTGTATTTTTTTTTCTTTTCTTTTCTTTTTTTTTTTTCGTTTTTTTCAAACGCAAGTTTTTGGAATGAGATAAATTTGTGAGTGCCTTGTACAAAACCTGATACTATACTTCTGAATATAAATTTGGTTGTTAAGAAACTAACTTGTCGAGAGTTTTGTCGATCGTGGCATTGATAGAAAGAATCGTGTTTCTGTTTGTTTACTTCATTTTAAATTTATCAAAACAACCAGTTCCTTGACATTTTAGTGCTAGTTTAGTTAATTTTTTTGTCTTGAGAAAATTAATATTATTTTTTGTCAGCTGCATAATTATTTTTAATGAATCTTTCTTAATTATTTGCAAAGTCATGTACTAGTTTCAATTTTCTCTATTTTTTATTTATTTCTTCAGTTCAGTTTCCTTTTAATCTCCCAATAAAACAAAAATATAACTTAGAGTCAGGATCCTTTTTTCTTTTCTTTTTTTTGTATCTTAATTAAAATAATATAAATAAATTAATTTATATATATATATATATATATATATATATATATATATATATATATATATATATATATATATATATATATATATAATATAATATATAATATAATATACAATATAACATTTAATTGGAGAAGTTTAGCTTCAATTTATACTAGAATTTTGTAGAAAAAAAAAAAATAAAGGATAATTCCATGAAATAACAAAATCTAAATTATTCCCAACATTTATTTAAATAAAATAACACCTGAACAAAAACAAGAATGTCAAGTGTAAGAAGCATCTTATCCACCACAATGCCTAAATAGTTAGGACCATGGGTGCAAAACTAGACTATAATAATAAATAATAAATAATAAATAATAAAAAAACCTAAAAAAACTCAAATCAAATTAATTGTCATGATGAACAATAGCTGAAATCCTCAGCAAAAACAGATCAAATTCTTCATCTCTACTCAGCATACTTATCCTCACATACTCTTCATCACTCCCAAATCTCTTTCCACTTCTTGTCAAAATCTTATGCCCCTTTAGCAACTTCTCACAGTCCACACCGCTCTCGTTGCATTTCATCCACGCAAAAGCTGTCAAAAAAAAAAAAAAAATCGTATAAGCATCGGCTTTTGTTTAGAAATATACGAGCAAAAAATATATATATATATATATATATATATATATACGTGTAAGTAATTACCGGGATATGTTTCGGTGTAGTCTTTGGCGAAATTGCAGTGCAGTTTCGGAAATTTGGCGAGGTGAAATAGTTTGTTGTTCTTGATCGCTTCTCTGAGTTTCTTCCACCTTTCGGCCATTAGTGCATGGCTGAATTCGAAGAAATTCTCGAGTTTGTTGTCATCGCTTTTGGTGCAGCAGCTAAGGGAAATGATTTCAAGAATGGTGGCTGCTCTGTTTTGCGCCTCTTTCGACACTCCGATTGAGCTGACTTCGATGAACTTCACCATTTTTCTAGCGACTGCTTCATCCTTGACAATCGCCCACCTTCACATAAAGAATACAAAACCGTTTATTCAGTAAAGATCGAATTATATAATATTGCAAGAGGAATTGATAAGGAAGATTAATTTTTGTTTTTTCGAAAAATACCCGATTCTTGATCCTGCATGGCCAGTGCATTTGGAAACGGTGAAAAGCATGATGTCATGATCTGCAGCAGAAGTAATTGCTGTGTATTGTGGCCAATAGTAAGCAAGATCGTGAACGGGCATTCCTTTGGCCCGATTAACGACGGGCTCTCTAATAAAACCATCCGGGTTATTCGGAGTGGTCACCATCTCTATGTAGGGCCCGTCTTTGTCAAACGTTCGTGCATCGCCCGCCCATTTGAATAGCCCGGAACGTAAAAAATCAGCCATCTCAGGATATGACTGCAAAAAAACAATTAAGATCATGAACAAGAGGATTAATGATTGATCACATGTTTATTAATGTTTTTATTTTTTATTTATTTATTTATATTTTACATGTCCATGTTACTATGTTTGTCCACCTGTCAGAAGATGTTGTGCAATAAACCAACAATAAATTTCAGATGGAGAGACAAGGTTTGTCTCATGCATTACAACACAAGATTGACTTTTTCAAGATCTACTACTACTCTTCAAAAAAAAAAAAAGAAATTGACAAGTGGGATTAAATTATGATCATCAAGGCTTACAGAGTAGTATGGAGAGGCGGACACAACGCTGACTGGATTCGGATCGTTTAACGGATCGGAAAGGGCGTACATTGCAGCAAGAATGAGCTGGCTCGATCCAGTTCCGACAACAACGTGTCGATTTTCGACTACGGCATTGCCTACAACTTCGTGGATATTTTTGATTTGTTCCTCAAGTTTTGGCTCCAAAAACCAGCACAGATTTTTAGGGTTGGCAAAGTAACTGAGTGATTGAGATACAGAGATGGTGGTACTGTACTTTTGTCCAAATTGTTTCCAGTAAGACTCATACATTGTTGGATCACCACTGTCAAAAAAAAAAAAAATTACAATCAAGAAAATAAAAATTTGATCTTTTTCATGTACTGCAATTCATCAGTGGATAATCCTTTATTCTTACATTGTGGGATCACCACTGTCAAGAAAAAACACAACCAAGAAAATAAAAATTTGATCTTTTGGCATATACTGCAATTTTGTCAAGAAGGAAAAAAGATTTGAACTTTGGAGTACACTGCAATTTATCAAGAAAATAAAAATTTGATCTTTGGCGTATACTGCAATTTTTAGTGCATGATCTTATTTTTATCAAAAACCCATGATGAATCCTGACAGTACATACAATTTGATAAAACAGAGAGAGAGAGAGAGAGAGAGAGAGAGAGAGAGAGAGAGAGAGAGAGAGAGAGAGAGAGAGAGAGAGAGAGAGAGAGAGAGAGAGAGAGAGAGAGAGAGAGAGAGAGAGAGAGAACATACTGATCAAGATTGATGATGGGTTGAAGGTGAGGGTTTGGAGTGGAGCCATTGTTGTCTTGGGGCTCAGGTGACTGAAATTTGCCACACATTCTTCTCTCTTTTCTTGTGAAAATAATTTACCTTATTATTTCAGAAATATTCTAGGTCACTGTTTTTTTAATGAAAGCTTCGTCCAGTATTTATAGGGCAAATTATTTGATTTTTTGTTTTTTTAATTTTTGTTAAATTTCTCTTTGAGGGAACTACTGCTAATTAATTACCATAAAATATTAAGGATTCAATGAGAATTAGTCACTATAATTCAGAATCTCGCTCTTGTTTCTCGCCGAGTTCACGTTCTTTTATGGTAATTAAGAAAAGAAAAGGAATTAATGCCTTAAACACATATAATAGTAAGTTTAGTGAAAAATATGGTAATTTCTTGAAACAACATAAAAAAGATTTAGTATATATTTTTGCAATTACTAAGGTTTCCGAAGAATAAGGACTATAGGCGTTGACAAGATTTTGGATAGATACTAAATAAAAAATTTGTTCATGTAAAATATTTGCAAGTGATTAAAATCTTGTTCGTACGGGATTGATTTTTACTCATCAATCGACTCATGACTCACCATATTTAATGAGACTGACCATATTTTCAGATGGATAATGAATTTTTAACTGATCCATTAGGTTGGGGCGAAATTTCTGATCAACCCATTTATAATCGGTCGGTTGATAGTTACTAATATTATTAAAAGCCGATTGTATAATAATTATGGGTGAACTAACTATATTCATTAAAAAATTATTAAAAAAAATATAAAATGAGGGATTTGGTTTCTTTCAAGTGAATATTGAAATTATAAAAAAAATATATGTTTTTTTAACTAACGTATATCAATCGACCCATTTCAAAACTCAATATTCGGTTATCAACCATCAACCGAACCATAAAAATTGGATCGGAATAGTTTTCAGATTCGAGCGAAACTAATTTGTCGATATTTAGCCCGGTAATTTTGCCGCGGACAAAGTTTCGACATTCCATGATTGCAATTATTTTATTTTATTTTATATTTTCTTTTTTTTTTTTTTGACAATTTTTTAAATTGTATAACTTTTTATAATGCATTATCCTCTTGACATTGAATATTATTTTCTATTATTATCATATACTTATAAACTATATACTATATCAAGAAATTAAATTGCTTACTTGTACTATAGTTTAGACTCACTAAAATCTAATCTGATCAGCTGACGTCATAGACTTGATCCATGCAAGAAAAAGAATCTTAACTCATCATTGAACTATTATTTTTTTATCATCTCCAAATAATTTACAATTGGTTCGATGCATGTTATGTGTCTTTGACTCTTACTCCATATCATATGCAGCTTAAACAAAACATTAATTAAACCTTAATTAGTTAGTATTTTCTTATATATTAATTAAAATTTAAATATGCATACTTAATTCAATATAAAATTAAAAATACACATCATACATAATGCCCTCCGATCTGCGACATACTGTTTTAATAAAGCAAAATATATATATAAAGGGCTTCGGGGCGAAATTTCGAAAATAATACTAAGACTTTATAGGGGTTCGAGTCAATTTTTCTCTCTCTTTTTTTCCCCGGAAAGAGAAACTAAAAGTAAATAAGTGTTAAAGATGATCGGGCCCACACACACTAAGAAATTAACATGCACATGATTTACTATGGTTCGATGAGTGAGATCTATATCCACTTTAGAGCAGCCACCACAATTACTTTTATCGATGATTAGTTTGAGATTATAATTACAATACAACTCTCAAGAAATCACTATCTCATAGCTCAGGATCGAAAAATGAGCAACAATGGCGATCCTTTCTGTCAGACTCTCTCTCTTTTTTCTCACTCTATTCTCGACTGAAAAACCGAGAGCTTCTCTCTCTATCTTGAGTGTATTAATTGCTTTCTTTCTACTTGGAAGATCTCTTCTATGTGATATCAACACAATATATATGATCGTCTTTTCTATTAGTATTCTTCCACGTCAGCATTGATCGATCACCAATCGAGCTCAATCTTCAGTGTATCCATTCATATGATTGGGTGGATATTGGCATCATTTTATTTCATTTCTATATCATTGAAAATGATTAATGCATATTTTAATAAATTATAAATTTGTTACTCAAAAAAAAATTATAAATTATTTATTTAAGATTGTTGGAATATATTTGGTCGTAACATATAGAACAAAGAAGATGAATGGCATGTGCAAGTGATGATCATTAATTCCATGTGCTATTTGTCTTCGGATATATATTCCGATGCATGTATATATATATATATATATATATATATATATATTCATTTGTCAATGCCTATCTGAACGATACAAAATTGAAATTTGTATCTACAATTGAAAATTAGTCCAAATTTCCACTTAATGATTTATGTTGGACTTAATTCTTTTCCTCCAAAAACTATTATCCCGAAAACATTTAGGCCCAACTTAAATTAAGCCCATAAATATTATTAATAGAAACTGGCCAGGCCCATAATTGAAATGGGCTGTAGCATAATATACACAAACCTAGAGATGTAAACGAGCCGAGCTCGTCAGATTTTTCGAGCTCGAGTTCCGCTTATTTTATATTTTATATTTTTATTTTTCTAATTTTTAAATAATATTTGTTTTAGTTTATATTATAAATTATTTCTATGAAATATAAAAAGTTATAAAATAAAAAATAAATCTATATATATATATAAATTAAGCTTGCGAGCAGGCTCGTGAACAACTAAAGATGGGCTCGAACTCGAGCTTTAGTCTAGCCGCCTCATCGAGTTCATTTAACCCCTACCTAAACCTATCTAACATTGTAATTTGAAAAAGAAAAATATTGGCGAGTCTAATTAATAAACTTGGAAAATAATAATATATATTTTTTAATTTTTTTATTTTATATTTTGGTAGTTGTGGTCGGCTGTGCAGCATAGTAAATATTTAGGAACAAAAGATTGGCAAAGTCAAAAAAAATGAAAGTTGGAAAAATGAAGAGTCTATTCAAATGGTACAAAAATGTTGGTCGGTGGATTCATTAAGAAGACAGTAATTGTGAGTTGCTTCCATCAAATAATTTCACTAGGCTTTTTATCAAAGTCAACAATAATAAATAATATTTCACATTTATTTATTTACATTATGTAGTCAGTAATAAATGACTTGTAGTTGGAGTATACAATTATTTATTTTTTAAACAAAATAATACTACTAAATAATTTTATTTTTATTATATATCCATTTGCTTGTAAATCAAGTCAAATGATGCACCTTTGACTTTTTTTACATGTGATTGGAGGTATTTGATAATGTAGTGTAGTGGTGAAGTATTCATTGGGCACATCTATTAAAAATGTATTATATCGAATTTCTTTAAATCTTTTCTTATTATCAATAATAATATTAACAAAATATAAAAATCTTATAAGTGATGATTTTTTAGGGGGTAGTTTGTCAAAATAATTGAATGGGGGGGGGGGGGGGGGGGGGGGGGGGGGGGGGGGGATTTTGCTAATTAATGAAAATAACATGTATGGTGTTTTTAACAATTAAAGCAAATGCAGAGGTGCTGAATGCTATGGAAAGTATATAGGGGGTGCAAGTTGGAACGCAATTTGCAATTTTTGCCGACCTCAATCTGAAAAATTCTGATTTTGGAATCAATTTTTTCATTCCGCTTTCCGATACTTTTAATTTTCTTGGGTTGGAATTGGAATAATGTAAAAAATATTTAGAATTTTCGATCTGATTTAATTTTCGAAAAGGTCTATTTCGATCCGTTTGATCCGACTTTCACCCCTAGAAGCATATGTAGACTACATACAATATGACAAAATTGAAAAATCAGACATCATAAATAGGGAACAACTTTTTAATCAAAATTAATAATTAAATTTGAAATGTTAAACGGAGTGAACGAAGTACTCACTCCGTAATTGTCGTTTTTCGACTTTGCACAAGTTTTAAGTATGTCAATAAATGTATCTTGTTTTTAGGAAACAAGCATTAGAAAGACTAAAATAACCTTAATCATAATAATGTGATAAGAGAGAGTTTAAAGTTTAATAAATAAAGTTAAAATAGGAAAAAATACATTTAAAGAAGTATTCGAAATCTAAACTGACTGATAATATTAAACGAGAAGAACGATCGGAAAAAACACAGTATATTCACTATTTCAAATTTACCAATTTACAACACCCTTAGGCGGTATAATTTTAAAGGATCACTAGGAAAATACAAAGAATTACTCCATCTTGAGAGAAAATAACCTAAAAATTAAAAATCACCCAATAAAAAAAATAAAAATAAAAAAGCAAAAATAATATACCATTCTCTTCAAGGACACCTGGAATTTTTCCCTGGTCCTCCATAATAAAAATAATTTCCCCAAACCTTATTAACCCCGCCTTGTATATCGTAACAATTCGGATGGTCCGCCAAAACTCGAAGATTCGATAAAGGGACTAAACTATTATCCCAGTCAACAACTTGGAGATTTCTGAAATAAGATGCTTTTCCAAACCCTTCTCCTGCAAAATGCCCACTCCCCATTTGTGTTTGCGTGTGACCCCCCGAACTTTGGCTATTAACAATTTCACCCCCAAATTGGACCATACTCGCGTGATCCCTTAGATGTGTAAATAAAAAAGATGGCCAATAACCAACTAAGATTCCGTTTCCGAATTCTAGCCACCAATTCCCGTGCTTCGGATCCTGTTAAATTACAAAAAAACCACTCAATAAAAATCGTAGACATTATTTTTTGTAAGCAGATATTGAGAGGGTGTTTTTGTAAAAATAAAGATTTTGTGTAAATATAGTAAGTAGGGTAATATGAGTGTGGGAATAATGAGAACTAGCACATAGGGTAGGACTGAAATGATAAATAAAGAAAGTGGATGGGTCAGATGAGAAATATCTTTGCTTGGTAAAGAAGCGTGGAAAGAATCTTAGAAAGCACAAAAGGCAATAAAGGAAAAATAATTGTGTCCATAGAGTAATTACTAAAACTATAATGTAAAATAAATAAAATACATTATTGTATCTATAATGCGTACGTTAGCAGTTAGCTACATGTATGATGAAAGTTTATTACCTCCAAAACACCCTTTTCTTTCCCACCCACCAAATCTCATTTCCCAAACCCAATAAAGAAATTTTTTTTTTTAAAATTAATTATTTTCTTTCTTTTATTTTTTTTTAAAAAGCAAAAAATGAGTAATTATGAATTAGTGAATTAATTAATTACCTTCCAAATTAATAAGCTAATATCAAATTGACCACCATTATATGAAGAAGTAGGAGAAATTGCTGCACCAATTGCTATTCTATTGTTTGTCTGAACAAATCCTGAGCACAGCAAATTGTAACAGCCTGTTGCTTGATATGCATCACTCTGTATAATATCAACATTAATTAATCAATTAATTAAAATAATAATCAAGTGGGATTATAATTAATTATTTTATTAGCTATCATAATCATCATCTGCATGCCTGTGTTGAATAAAATGATTAAAATTAAAGTCAACTCAAAAATATTAAATCAAAAATTACTTACAGTCCAGTATGTGAAGAATCTGGGATAATTATCTCCATATAGCTCTGGGCTAACCTGTTTGGAAAAATAATAATTAATTAATTAAAATTACATCATAATTAATTTAATTAAATTAAAATTAAATTCTAATTAATTAATTAAAAAAAAAAAAACCTGCCAACCAGCTTCAATGGTGTTGAGATCATCACCAAAAGAACCAGCAATAACCCACATTTGAGATAAACTGAATTCAAATTGATTTGAAACCCTAGGTGCCCATACATTAATACTTGCTTTTGCTCCATAATATTCATCTCCACTCACATATCCAACAGCATGCTGCAAACAATACAAAAATTAAATTGAATTAATCAGACATGAATTTTGTTTTTCAAGAAAATCAGACAATGTAAACAAGAATGTAATTAAGTAACTAATTAACCTCGTGGCCGTTTGTGGAAGAATCTCTGCGAATAGGGTTTCGGAGTTTCTTGCCGAATCTTTTAACATTGCTTGCTCTGAGAAAATCTTTTTCAGATGTTCTTCTAATTGGAACAGTGCCTTGTGGGCAGAATTCATTTGACATGCTCCAGATTTGTGAATTCTCTTCGAACATTCTTGTTCTTGGTAACTGTCCGTTTGGCCTGTCTGGTGGATCCTGTAATAAATTCAAGACTCCATTTTTATTTTCTTCAAGTTCAAAAAAAAAATTAAAGATTGGATTTTTATTTTATTTTTGGTTTACCTGTGGCTTTTGTCCTATTAGTTGGGGGTGATCAAAGGCTGGTTGTTGATGAGATAACACACAATCTATGATATCGCCATCTGGGCTCTACTTAAAACAAAACAGACAAAACAAAAATAGATGATTAGACACTAAAAACAGGACAAAAAGCAGAGGTTTTTTTAATTAATAACAGGACAAAAAAAATCAAGAATGAAGAGATTATTTCACCTGAATTGTCTTAACAGGGGGCTTATTGATCTTGGTGAGATGGGCTTTGATAAACTTCAACTTCTTCGACTCGTCGACCGGTCGGAACTTCTGATGGGTGTCGTTGAAATTCACCGACGATCGAACCGGGAAAACGGAGGAGATGAAAAACAGGAAGAAGACAATGATTGGAGATATATTGCAGCAGAAAGCAGCCATCTTTAGTTTTCTTGGAGGGTTTTCTTGAATCTTCTTCCTTAAACTCTTAACACAAAAGATGTCTTTTTGTGTGTGTGTGTGTGTGTGTGTGTGTGTGTGTGTGTGTGTTTACATTAGTAGTTGTTGCTGTCTGCTTCTGTGATCCAAACAGCAGAAAGTCTTCTCAGAATTTGCAAATTCTAAATTCAGACAGCAGTACATAATCTCCATTCTAAGCAAACAACAACAGCTCACTGTAGTCTCAGCATTTTTTCCACCTTAAAAAAAAAAAAAGATAAAATAAAGAAATACTAATAGAGCACTTCTTGTGTATATTTTAGTGCTTCTCCCTAAGCTTCTATGCTCTGGTTTTTTGTAATATATTTCTGACAAATGTATAACTTCTAGGCTGAGGTAATTGTAAAAGAATTATGATGTGTGTGTGTGTGTGTGTGTGGAATTTTTAGAGTTTTTGCCCATGTGGAGATGGGGATATAAATATGGAGGTACTTCTTACCAATAACTGATTATTATAATTTTCTTTAAATTTTTTTTTAATTTATTTAAATGAATGTGAAATGCGGCAATTAAATGAGGGGAGTGTGTGTGTGTGTGTGTGTGTGTGTGTTTCCAGTCTCCAATACAAAGACTGGAAACTTTAACTTTTTTTGTGTCAAATATATTTTAATTATTAGATATATATATTTATTTAATTTAAATTAAATTAAATAGGGTTGTGTGTGAAATGTAGCAATGAGTAGTGGTTTGTATAATTATAATTATTAATATTCTTTACTTTGGATTTGAGGAGAGATGGGAATTACAGTTGAGTCTGTGTTTCCAAAGTTACTACCTTTGATGTTTCTCTTTCTCACTTCCCTAGATGTTCTTTATGTCAGCTGCCCCTCTATTTATTCCCCTTTTTTTTTTAATTTTTTTTTTTAATTTTAAGATTTTCCAGAATTAATTAACAAATTAAATGAAATATTAGAGTGAATTATTTAATGTTTAATTACTGGATTATGTGAATAAAATAATATACTATTTCTTGAAGCAGGCAATTTTTTTTTTATTTTTTTTGTATTGAGAAGCAAAAATATTGATGTACTGTGTGTTTGTGGCATGCGCATGTTTATTTGCACTGCGTGCTTATACAACCATCTATGCATGTGCATGCGCATTTCTATATTTTTTTTTTAAATTATTATTATTATTGGTAATGGATTTTTTTTTAGTATTAAATTATTAATGTATGTATGGATTATATATGATATACAAACACTATTAAGAATTTATTTGGAATGGTGGATTGGTGATGGTGATTTGCACAACTTCAAATTTTTAGCGAAAAATATGTATATTATGTAATTTTACAACGAAATTTGAGTAATTAGACTACTTAGAAAGTTTATTATTTACATAGTTTAGTTACACAATTTAACACCACTAATTATTAGTTTTATTGTTGGTCCAAATTATACTTTTTGCATTTCAATTATTATTATTATTATTATTATTATTATTATTATTATTATTATTAATATATATTTGGCTACAATTTCATTTTCTACCCAATATATATACATAAATTAATTAATTAATTAAAAAAAAAACATGCTACATTATGTAATCATGTTGGAGAGGATCAAAGTAGACAGAAATTCCTTTGAAAGCTGTTTGATTGAAAAGCTGCAAAAAGGCTTAGGTTTGCTTTAGGCCTAAGAGGGGACAACATATATATGGAATTTTCTTTTATTAAATGACAAAAGTGCCATTTTCTAATTATGAGTCCATGTGTTATACTATAATTTAAATTCAAATTTTCTACATTAATAACATTTAAAAAAATCTAATTAATTATTTACATTAGCCTTATTTCAATTGTTTTGAGTAAGACATATATTTGAAATTTGTAGCAAACTATTCTGTCTTCCTCTCTTTTGCAGTAGGAATGCTGTGATAAGAAAAGCTGAATTTTCAGGGATATGTCTGTAAATATAGCACAACAAAACAAATCAAGACAGCATTAATTTTTTTTTTAATTTTTTTTTTAATATTTTGCATATATATACACATATATTAGTGTTTCATGGTCCCTAAAATGCTAGAAATAGAGTGATTTCCAATTGTATGTAACAGAGTATAATTCTTTATCATATATATGACATATGATACTTACAAAAAATGTGTGTTTAGATTGGTCCGGATTCAGTATAGAGAGTACAGAGATTTTGTATCCAAATCTTGCAATTATTTAATTAGTAAATTATATATTAATTAATTGAATTTGCTAATTGCTAGATATAATCTTAAGCTTGTACTATAATAATATATAGCATGATTAAATTTTAATTGGGGTTTGCCCCACCGGTAATCGAATTGTCTCCGGCGTGACAAAAAAGGATGTTAATCAAGAAGAGGATTTTTCGTTTTAGTAGGGAATTACTTGTGTGTTTTGGTAGCATTAAATAAATAAATTAATATATAATTTTTTTTAATTTCATAGATTTCAATTTAAATAAATAAAATCAATATGTCTTAGGAAAAGCGCAAACACTTATCCTTATATAGTGCATTCAGTATACACAAACGTCGACGATATTCGATTGTGGGTCGTCTGTACCCAGACCTCTCCGCGTGGACAATTGCTACCAAAAATTTAATAATATATATTATTTATTCTTATTATAGGTGGGAGAAACATAATTTTCGAATTAAACCAATATATTCCAATCGGTCTTTTTTTATTTCCGAAAATGAAAATTCCGACCTAATTTGTCAAATTTCCACTCTTTTTATAACAAATACAATTAAAAAAAAAATAAAGGAAGAAAATTTATAAAAGAATCATTAATTGTGTGGAGTGATTTGATGTCTTATAAGGTCAACATACTCCTTTTTTTTAACTTGTTAAAAATAAAAGAAAATATAATTAATTGTCAATATTGTTTAATTCACTTGCAACAAAACCAATCATAATGATTATATGTTGAGCGCGTGAAGGTATGGAGAAAAAAAAAAAGGAAAAACAAATAAAAATAGAAGGGTCCATATTTTGGGCCCAAATATAGAATGAAAATATGGGCTTTCTCGTTTGACCCGACCACCTTTTCCCATGCCTAAGGTTTTACTCATAATAATGCTTACCTAATTAATTTGTTCTTACAATAATATTCATTATAAAAGAAATATAAGTATTTTTAATATATCTTAAAGTTGTTAACAAACACATTAGTTTTGTGAAAAGTATGTGTAATTATTATTATAAGCACTAAAAAAATATGAGATGCTACGTCTGATGAAAAACATTGGATGATTTTGCACTATAGATCTATATAAATAATTACATACTGAGCACACATACACATGGGTATGTGTGTGTTATTGTGTGCAAATTAATGGTGCAAAATCGTCCGCTGCATTTCACCGAGTGTATGTAGCATCTACAAAAGCGTAAGGGTAACTTAATTAAGATCAAGACATACCCTTACTCAATCTGTTTCACAATATATGTCAATGTAAAGAGTTTTTTTCGTTCAAATTACCTGTCACTTTAGAATTCAATAGTGCATTAATAGTAAATAAGGGAATGTTGGTATAATAATATCTATTTTTTTTTTCTAAAATCAAGACATATTTATTATTTTTTTCAAAACTTGTTCGAATACGGAAAACAACACGTATTTAAGAACAAAGTGAATACTAAATATGCATCTCACTTTTGTTATGTGGATTGATTCATATTCTTGCAGATAGCATTTCCTAAGAGTGAGGCTAACATGTAAAATTCCAAATTCCAACCATGAAATTGGAATAAAATAATGAGTATTTTATATAGCTAACAATATATTGATTGACTAATTAAAATGATGATAAGATCATATACTTTTTAGGGTTTGGACCAAAACCAATGGACTACAAATTTTTGGAAGCGAATATTTCTAATTCTAGAGAATATTCTGCACAATTAACAAGTTGGAATCAAATGCCATTTCACTTTCAAATCGAATAAATTGTAATATTAAGTGAACGATATACATTAATAGTGCTTTAAAGAACACTACAATAATCACTTCAAAATTGCAATAGTCCACTTCCACATAATAACAATGCGCGGTGAAATCTATGCAACATTCGATAAATGCATCGTATAGGGGATAAGGTCTTCGATCCCTTTCCTCTATATACAACAAATCGATGTATATAGTTCGTATATGTAAATGAATGGTGACGATATAGTCAGATATATACAGAGTGCAGACGAACAGTGTAATATTAAATAAACTGGTGTTAAGCAATCATTATGTCCCAACTTTGAATTCAGCTTTTTCGTATACAAAAATCATGATAACACCTAGCCACTGAGTGATCCACCCCAAAAAAAAAATTATAAATAAATATAATTTTGGTTTTTTAAACTCACAAAGTATGGTCCAAAGTAAAGATTATTCCTAATTATGATTGAAGAAGGGTGTGGGTATATTAAGTATATATATATATATATATATATATATATATATATATATATATATATATATATATATATATATATAGGGAAACGAAGAATGAGTGTTTGGTTGGTCCTGCACATTGTTGCTTTTGGCTGGTGGCATCATGGCATATGCTACCTACATAATCATCATCATCCATGATTATGTTCCTAACTTATTTGGTCAACGCAATTATCTTCTTCTTCTGTGGCACTAATCATCCTCGTATTCAGAAAAAAAATAAAAATCATTTGCTTGATTCAATCAAGACCGTTAATAAGACGTCCACGGCCCACCATATGTTCTTTGGACCAGAGGAATTATGTGATCTACAAAATGGGCTGCTAAATTTATTTTAGTAGGCCTCAGTTGTATATATTGGATTTTGGGCCGAATTGAATTAATCAAGAATTCAGTCCATTAAATCGGCCCACCATTCATTGACTTGAGAGTCTTTTTTGATCCTTTGATCTTGACGGTTGATTCTCTCTCAGCTATCTCATATGATCATCGTCTCAACCCGAAAATATGATCATCTTAGCTCTCTCTCTCTCTTCTCGCCGTACCACCATATTGAATTCTCATTGGAATTTTCTGGTGTTGTACTACTTTTGCTCTCTATTTTGGAGACAATTCGTCTATATAGTAAACCATTCAGAGAGAGAGAGGGGTAGTGACATACAAACTCGAATCTCTTTCGAGTTTTAGATCTCAACCCTTCTTTGTGAGAACAAGATCCACTTTTAAGTACGTGAAACAACAGAGTGAGTTTACCTAATCTGCGTGATTCTAATCTGAGAAAAGGGTTCCGGTGTATGTTTGGTTGTTGGTGTCACCGCCGGTACATATGTGGACAAGAAATCATACTACTGAACAATGTTACATGAATTGCTGATATATAGTTTTATTTCCAAATTCCAATGATGATTAATAAATGCAGTGAGGGTATTTATGCAATGCATAAATAGTAGTACTTGTACACGCAATTATTATTATTATTTTCTAGATAATACTACCTCGACTCGACTCTTTAATTATAGGCCACACAACCTAAATCATCAGCCAAACTTTATAGCAGATGCTTGATGGTTGGGTTTCCATAATAGAGATACCATATGCCAATGATTATGAATCATCACATTTGAGGCCTTGTTTGGACAACATAAATTTTGCCGTCCTTCACAACACCTTCAATGTCCTGAGCAGACCCGTATAGTTCCTCGATCGCACTTCCAGCACGTGCTATGCTGGACAGAATTTCATGACGGAACTTACTATCGTTGATCAATGCATCAGATGAGTAATCAAGCACGACTTTGTCCTCTTCGTCCATTGGGACACTGCAACATTAGAAACAATAATTACTTCAGATGATCCCATGCAATGGAAATAAATATTTTTTGTCGAGTTAAATTAAGTTTGCTTGCTCTTTAACAAAAAGTGTACTTCTATTTGGCAAAACCGATAACAGCTATGAAAAGAGTAAAGTTGAATTTTCTTCTAAACATTACCTGTCGTAAAGCCCAGCACCAGCATAACCTTCTAGATCTTCACCGTTTGAATCTGATCGGAAAATTATGGACTGCCTTATGAAAAGGCCAATGGGTTTGCTGGGGTAACCCAAAACCTAGAAAGGTTTCAAGGAAGTTTCAACAGTCAATAAAATGTCGCCATACGAACTACATGAATGAATAATTATACGATCACAATTTCGCCAGCTAGATTGTTTGAAAATCTATTTCAAAAAAAAAAAAAGATTGTTTGAAAATCATCGCTGTATTGTGTCATCTAAAAGAAGACATATCCAGATGTAGCTTCAAACCTGAGGAGAGTTAAGGTCACTTTTCTTGCAGATAAAGCTCAACGCACGACCTGGATAAGCTCCCACTAGTGTCTCTCCAAGCCCCTTGACAACCTATTCAAGAAACACACAAAATCAAGCATTACCTTATTAAAAAAAAAAAAATTAAACACAAGTTCCTGCAGCAGGAGGTCATCTAATGAACTGATTTTCATCTTAATCAATTAACCAGCTATGGATTATTTTTACGTACATTGGATGTATGTGGTTATTCTTAGTAGATGATGAATTATGTCCCTCGCATTCATCGGTATTTTTTAAAAGTCGATATTGAGTGAAACAGGAATGTCACATATGTACCTCCGCATATATTTCTGATGAATCCTCAGAAGATGGATTAGTGGTGTGGATAACAAATGCATAATCAGCATTTATTATTTCTTGGACAAGGACAGCCATGCAAAGATAGTCGTGATCGAGTTTCACTTTTCTTGTGCTGAAGTATGCCCTCTCGTTCCATTTTGATGCCCATACCTTCTTTATGGCAATCCATGCTTGTTCCCATCTCTGTGCACCTTCATCGCCAGGCCAAGGCATCCCAGATTTTTGCATCTTCTCTTTAAGCTCTTTAATCTGGGACAATGTTACTCATGTAAGATACAGCTGCCATTGGTGTCCGAAAATGATTCACTTTCTCAACATTGCCATGTTTTTAATCCTATTCGTCTTTACACCAAATAATAGTTTACTCTGGGTTAATTGTAGGTTTAGACTCTAGACCCTGGATTTTTATACAGAACTTTTGAGTAATAAAATTTCAACATTACTGGGAGAAATATTTCCAAGCAAAAGTAAAAAACACAAAGTATATGTGTATCTCCATCTTATATATCACAAATGCATAAATCAGGAAATAAATGAAGCTGCCGAAAGGAGACGTACCAACTGTGGCGGGGCTGAAAGTTCTAAAACGGTGTTTCGTATTTCACCAAGTGCACCGACGTTTCCTTCATCTAAATCTCTCTTCAAAATGTCCAACTTACTTGCCACAGCCTGAAAAACAGGTTCGAGTTATATAACAACTCAAAAGATTTATTGACTAAGTTCGCATGTTTCAGTAGCCTGAAATGAAGTCTCCTTTTAGATGCACCAGATTTTATTTTACAAGATACTCAATTCTCATAGACACTAATCCCCCATACTTTGCAAACTAGATGAGGGGCAGACATATTAGTTTCAACCAACTATGGCTTTAATTTGAAACAGTCGAATTTCTTTAAATCTCATATTTTTGCTCAAGGAAGAGCCGCCGAGCACCTCATACAGAACCAATGGAACTTCTACAAGCAAGGTGAGGCTTATTCCAACATTCAGATTTAGTGAGAAGGACACTATATTATTAGAAAGTATGTATTCTTTGAAAAAACTGAAGTTGAGGGTATCAGGTGGGCAATGTAAATAAAATGGAAATGCATGAGAATGTATGTCGAAAAAGAGTATTACCTTGTTTAAATCATCTGAAAGGACTGTCTCGAAAACACCAAATGGCAAGGCGACAGAAGTTGGAATATTAACCCAAGATGGAAGTTTTCCTTTAAGGTTTGCAATATTGCGTGATTTGGCTCCAACCTGGACAAATTTAAGTCATGCACTTCATATAAGCTTAACAGATGCAAATTTAATCGCCAAAGTAACTTTTTCCTCTAAGACTCTAATGTATAGGAACATGGAATTAGAAGGCAGGAAACAGAAACAGAGGAACTTCTCAACTATCAGATGAAAATAAGAGTCTGACCATATCGTTTGTAAATTCCTCCGATGAGATTGCATATCTTCCAGAAAACTTCTTTTTAACTAAAGTCAGAGATGGCGCTGATGAAACATCATCCTTTGAGTTAGTTGAACTTAAGAGTTCATCATCTGTCATCTCGCTACAATGATATTGCAAAAAGTAAGCATCAATGTCCACCTTCACATAATATGAATTATGCAGTCTTAAGTTTAGGTTTCTATGAAACATGTGAACAAAGGAAGATAATAACTGAAATACCACTGTTTTATTTTATATTTTGCGCAATTTGGTATATCCTGAAATTACCTGTATACCACATCTGCAGATGTAGGTTTTAAGCACAATAACTTTCCTTCACTTGCCTGGATACTGGCCAATATATTGGGATCAAAACATGTGGCGAAACAAACCTACAAAAATGAGAAAAATATTAGGTATGTTACTAGATATTCTAGATCTGAACAATCATGCTAGGTGATTAAAAAAGGTATTAGAAAACAACCTTACTATTCCTTGCCCGAACAGAAACATGGGACAAAACATCAGGCATGTCTGGAGTAAGTACCGCTACTACACCATCAGGAATTTCTTCCTCTCCTCTCACCGATTTTGCCACCAATATTGTTGGTTTTGAGTAAGAATTATTCTGAACGGAAAGCAACTGATCAACCACAACAACATAACCAATAGCTTCGATGGGACTGATAACCTGCCAACTGTTTCGGAACATTAAACATGTATCAGTAAACTACTCATATCAAATAGACTTCAAAAACTGTGTTTTCTTGTATCCATGCAATAGCACAAGTAACCCAAATACTCGGATCGAGAAAAAAGTGGATTCTTGGCACTGCGATTCTTGAAGAATCACACTAATCACAAAGTACTTGAATCGATTCATCTAAATTAAGAATTATATTTTTTTCTAAAAGTAATGAAATTATATCAACCTTCCGAGATTAGCAGTTTGCCGAAGAACCGGATCAAGTCGATTAAGAAGGGAGGACAGTGAAGCAGCTGATCCAGCTCGAATAATTTCTTCAGTAAATATACTGACCTGCATGGGTTAATTACAGATGTTGCCTTTAAAAAGTAAGGGGAGAAGGTGCTAAAAATGACTACAAGGTTTCCATGATAACATACTGCTGACTGATCCACCCCGAGCTGCGCGCCTAGATACTCTGCCGATGGTTGCAGTAGTTGATTGTATGACTCCGACTTACTTGTAAGTGAAAGCCGAGTCCTGTCGAGGACTGATTTCGCAAACAATGCCCAGTTACCATCTCCACTCTTTTTCATGCTTAGAGCTTGATTCCACCCCTTGGTAAAAAAGGGAAACAATTATCAGCTAATGAAATTTTCTGTTAACTGGAAAAGACACCTATATACAATAACAATAATGATATTGCTCGCCAATGACGCAATGAAAATCATTAGTTCATCTGCCTACTCCTGTTTTTTCCTTCTAGCTTCATGTCAATTGTTCTTTCTCTTATCACTCTATAATTAGTTCAATATATATCATCTCCAGTTACACTAAATTAAAGTCAGAGATTGCAGATACGTGGTTTATAAGTTTTCTCATCTCTAATCAACTTACTCAGACCATATATGAGCTCAAAACTGGTCGTGGCAGAAGTGAAAGAAAAGACAAGCTACTCGCTCTTATTTTCCTAAGATAATTAAAAATCCCATTATAATGTAATTCTGGGTGAAATTTGCAGGTTAAAATTACTTTTCAATAGTGTTTTATCTAGTACATGCCTTGGTTGAGTATGCTACTTGGGACTGCTACCCAATTACTAAGCTTGAAGTTGAAATTTCGTTGTTTTTTTTCAGGGTACCCCTGAAAGTTGTAGCTAGGTTCTAACTGTTTGATGTACCTTTTCATTTCTCTGAACTTAAACAAGTACATTACCTACAGAAAAACTATCCTATTCCTCAATTGCCTAAAAATTTCAAATGAACCCCTATGTAGAATATGTTATCATGATAAAAGTTACAGGGGGGTCTGCAGATAATCTCATGCACATAATAAGGATCCATAAAAAATATTGCTAAGCAGCTGTAAATCAGAAATCTGAAAAGAATATGGCACTATGGTTTCATTGAAGCTTACCTTTAAGCAATAAATGAGATCTTCATTATTGTCCACTGAAAGTGCAAGGTTTTCAACAACAAGGGAGATGAAGTACATGATTTTCTGCAGAAATTAAGAAACATGTTATGTCGAAAAGAATCCATAAAAGGAGGAGAATTTGATTCACAAAAATGTACTTGAAGATAGTTATAATTATCAAAGCATATACAGACACAAATCAGAGTTGAAGCATACCTCAGGACTTGCATTATTCAGTTCTTCGTATCCACGCTCTACAGCTGTTCTCACTGCAGAGTCGAGGGCAATGTCAAGGAATATAAGATCCTTAAGACGGTCACTTGGCCGGGACAGTGATGGTCTAAGCTCTTCCCGAGCCTCTAGCAATCCCTGAGAATAAGAACCATTTCCCACTAACAAACTCAATATGCTTTGATAAGTTTTCATATTATGGGATCGGGGGAGAGAACCACAAAATTTTGATATACCTCAAGAAGGGATTCTACTTGTTTATCTTCAATGTGTGTCAGAACAAACTGAAGTAGTTCCTGTTCCCAAATATAATTAATTAAGAAAATATTGCAATATTTGTTTATTCGAAGGGTCTTTTAATATTGAAGAATATGAATTACAGGAAATCCCGATGGCAAGCCAGATACTGGATTTATATTCACCCCGACCATAAAACCTTGTCCCTGATAGAAATTAATGACTGCTTAGATGAGTTACAAAGAAAGGAAAACAAGTTGCTAAAGAATTACATTAAGAGAAATTACCTCAGCTTTGTAGCCCATGCAATTTGCAATGGCAGACTCAAGGTCAGCACCTGAATGAACCGCCTGCATTTTTTTTTGAAAAAAGAAGAGAAGAAAAGTAAGATATGAATGAATAAGGAGGAAAATGCTGTCATCAAGAACCTTTAGCTGTTCAAGATATCAGACAAAAAGAAGGAATTATCTAACTTCAAAATTTATCCAAAACATAACTTCTAGTAAAGCTGTTCAGAAAATCTATCATGTTAGCTCCTCTAGCCAATAAAGACTATCAAAATACCCCTCTGCAGGCATTTTTTGCGATCAATGTTCTAACCTTCAATGTTCGCATGTAATGTCCAAGATCACGCAGAAGTCCATCCCTTTGTTCACGTCTAAAATTTGGTTCAGAATGGATTGCACGGTCATAACTAAGAAGTCGCTCTTTAGTTATTCCATTATCATTTAAGGTCTTCCAATAAACACCAATATCAAAGTCATTCTTGATATAGTCAATCAATGCCTGCAGCAGAGACGCATGATATAATTATATATCAATGCCTGCAACAGATGGAATGTGAATATAATTGTATATCAATGCCCACAAATGATGGAAATATGATTAGAGATACATATGAATGCCTGCAACAGATGAAATTAGAATTATATGCAGCAACCTATTTACATAAAGATAAACATTCAAATCAGCCAAGATTGTTCATTGATATTATGAATACCTGACAGATTACTACATCATCAGGACTAGTGTTATTGTGTAGCTTTTGATGCCATTCCTCCATCATTCCGCCCTTGCATTCATTGTTTCTCTGAGATCGAATAGAAACCAACGCAACGTTATCAAATTCGAATCTCCACAAATCGAAAGGTAGGATACAAGTTGAATACTTAAGAAAAAGACCTGTATGACTAATATTTCGTCCCTTATCCGTTGCCCAACATCTCCTTCACCTCCACGACCAACAGTTGACATAATCATACGCAAAATTTCACGATACTGTGGGGAACTTTTGTAGACATTCTGTAGCAAGTCCGTAAGCCTGTCCTGGGCCTGGCTAATCTCTCTGTGCCACAGGTATCAAAGCAACCAATTAGAATGAACAAATTACTCGTACTAGAAAAACAACACTAGTGAAACAGGCTGATGAGCTTTCTTCTTCAAAAACATTTGAGAAAATAAATATTGTTAGAGATTAAACTGTTTGTAAAATCCATATGCAATACTGCTATGAAGAACAGAAAGTTATGATGCAAATTTCCAGGTGTGAAAAATACATCTCAAAAGCAAAAAAAAAAAAAGCATCTTACCGTGGTTTTACATTGTAATTTTTGTTCCAAATCAGTTGTCTTGTGGCCATATATCTCATCCACACCACAATCGCAGCAAGCCCCAGTTCACCAGCATTAGTTGCTTGCTCCATCAAGTCTGCTGCGATATTGAATCTGCAGAATACAGTTTCAAGTTGTTCTTATAATGTAACACACTAAATCATCTAGACCCTAGAACTTGAAACATGTGATGGGACCACAAACATATTCAATGGTATCTCAACACATTAACGGGTCTATTTTCATGGGAAATAGACAGCGAGTTCGGAATTTTATCCTCTACACCAGGTACTGATATTATGTTTGAGATGTCCAAGCTAGGGGCCACACATGTCGATTTCCAAAATAGCATGCATGGTATTGTTTAAATATAAGTTTCTCTTGCAGTTATGTGAGCTCAGCCCAATTTGAAGTGCATATACAAAATTAAAGAGGCAGGCATTATTAAGGTTCCTGAAATCTGTATCGTATATGTCTCAGCTGATGTTACAAGTTCAAGCCCCAAAAACCAGACGACAATGACGACCTCTCTATGTTGCAGTTACACGCTTTAAATAATCACAATATTAGAAAGTTATAATGCTAAATGCGGAATAAGGAACTTTACAAGGTCAAAAATAAAGCATCTATCATATTTTGCATTGAATCCAATCCACAAATCCAAAAAGTAATTATAATATCATCTGAATCCCAATATATTTGAATGCAAGAATAACTAATTTGTAATAGAACAGTTTCATATCTTAAGAATATATATCTGGCATTTGGCAATTAAAGAATAATGATGGAAAACGAGAAAGAGTGCCCAGAGTCAACTTTTAGAATTAAGGGGGAAAAAAATCACCGATGCATAAAAGACTTCTGGGCTTCACTCTCCAAATCGGCTATTTTATCTAACAGAGACTTCGATGTTCCTTTCCCATCTCCAGCATCCTTCTTCTGTGCAAAAAATAAATTGAAAGAGATGTATAATAAAATAAGATTAGGCCACGATATTCAGATAACAAGCTTTTGTACCTTCACAGAACCAGTGTTCAACTCAACATAAAAGTCTGACCCTCCGTTCTTTACCCATTTTTCACCAGACAAAAGAACAAATGGCATCCCCACAAAACTGTCATCTTCAATGGTGATTTCTAGTGATTGGACCTGAGATTAGTTTTTAGGAATAAATTATTCCTACAAAGCTCAATAATTTGAACCATAGCCTTATGATATAGCCACAGAGAGAATAACTGAAATCTCATTTGCAGACCTTGTCAGGTTGATTATCGGTAGAAATGATAGCCAGTTTTGTTTCAGCAGCCTTGTCTAAAGAGACTGAATCAAGGGGCAACACAGTTGCAGGGGGTGCCTGTATAATATACATCCAGCCATCTTTTAAGTTCTTAGATTACAATAATATATAACGAGTTCTCCAGCTTTGTCTGGGGATAGATATTATTAAATAGCTTATAAACGTACTGTCCATTCTCCAGGTATTTTGGATAAAGCCCAGTGCAGTACAACAGGCTCTGGAAGATCTGTCGCCAGATAAACTTTTGTCTTGCCAGAGGACTTTGCGACAAGTACCTTCAGAAATCGAAAGGAGATTCATAAAATGTTCACTCAACTGCAAAACTTCCAAGTGAATTTTGACAAAATATTTCATGCTTACCAGGAGTTCCTTATCAGCAAGCTTATAAATTTTTTTGTTCACTATAGGACCATCAATGTGATCTTCCTTTTCTCTAGCAAACTGCTTAATTGCAGAGAGCACTGGCGGTTCTAAGGAGATTTTTTCCTCTACAGGGACAGAATCAAACTTACTGAGAAGCGACATGACGTCTCTTTTCTTGCGCTGAATTCTTTCTCCAGTAGAATAATTCTTTTTTTCCGGTTGCTTAGAAACCTTAGCTTGCGTCCCTCCTTTGGTTATCCTTTTCCGTATTTCATCAAGGGAAGCACCCTTATCTAGTTCAACTTGCAACTCTTTTCTTGCTTCTTCAAATTCTTTCTGTTAAATTGAATAAATTAAGATAAAAGGGCAGTAATGAACAAATATCAGAGGAGAGGACATATCCCTGAGTGTTCAGCAACAGTCAACATGCATTATGTGAGTTACATGCAGTGCAGTTTTCCTATCCTAATTACTTAACTAACTTCACAAAGCATATGCAAGATGTTGAAACTTACAAGTTGCTGTTCTGGAGAATAATTTGGCTTCCCAGCTCTCTCCCATCTTATAAATGATTGTATTTGAACAAGATCCTCAGGTATAGAGCTCTTTGATCCAGAAACAAGTTGCTCTTTACTCTCACTTGTATCCTTTTTGCCCGTTAACGTTGTTCGAAGGTCCTGTATGGAAGCACCCCTAGAAATTTCTTCCAATAGCTCCCTTCGAGCTGCCTCAAACTCCTCCTGTTTAAAATATATGTTCAATTACCAAAAGCCATGTAAGTAACAAATTTTTTTTTTTAAAGAGAGAGAAACAAAGACGAAATTTTTCAGATTATAATAAAATTATATAATTGTTTTAGCAAAAGATCAGAACATCAATCAAGTGGGAAAAAAACTTTTGAACCCTTTTGGCCATATTATCCAGGGCCAGAACCCTTAAACAAGCCAAAAATGATCTATTGATTAGACATTCATCAAAGCATAAGCAAATATTAAACAGTTTCTAAGCACTGATTGCTGACAAACTTCCCAATCGCAAGTGGTGCAATTCCATATACTAAAATGGGCATAAGACATTACGTCCATCATTTCTCATTATTAGAAAGCAGAAAATAGATAAATGACTGTTAAAGCAAAAAGACACCAAAAGCGTGTTGTGTATCAAACAGAAAAAGATCAGATTAACTTGAGCAATAAAATATAGGAACTTGTACTCAACTTTCTTAACAAAAATAACTTACCTTCTCTTTTTCTGGGCTGTAATTCTGTTTTCCATTCCTCTCCCACCTCAAATATGCTTGTACTTGTACAAGTTCTTCAGGAATTGAAACATTTGGAGATCTTGATTCTCTCTTAGGCAATTTAACATGAAAATTACCCCCACTGTACTTATACCTGTGGAAATGAGAAGGATGGCTGCTAACGACATGTTTCAAAAGAATGTCTCGTAAGTTTTTAAACACAATGTTCATTACCATTTGTTCTGGGCTTCGTCAAAGACAAGAAACTCTAGGGCTTGTATTGATGGATCATCAATCTCTATCCTCAGTACAGCATTTGAACCAGACTAAGAAGAGATTACCAGATAAAAACAAGCTGTCATGTAACGGGCATGTCACGAAGTAATTACTGAATTTATAAAATTCCCTTATGCCATGTTTGGAAATATTTCCAAGGGTGATTTTAATTTTGTTTTGGGAGTTGAGGTATTTTGGAAAAAGATTTTGAAAATAAGTAATGATTGTTTGTATTTTTGTGGAGAAAAAAATATTGGTAGCAGTAAAATATTGGTACGAGTTTCGATAATTTTGGATTCTCAAATCTCAAAATAATTTCAAATATTTCTTAAACAATTAATGCTACATGAATGCAATGAGAAAAGGCCAAAAGCGAATGGCAACCTTTCCACACATAGCATTATATTATTTGAACTTAAGCTCCAATTTGAAACTTACTTTCTCAAAAGGACTCCGAAGTGCTTGGTCCATATACACCGTAGTTCCAACTGGACGGTGGTGAGGAAGTATCCATTTTCTAACCAAAAAAAGAAATAGATAATGATAAATATTTGCGAGTTTGGTGAAAGATATCATTTGCCATTAACTAGATATCTTACACGAATTGAACTTACTTGGTATGACTTTTTATTGCTCCCCAGTGTAAAAGTAGGCTGTCAATTCCACTTGTAACTTGAATATTCACCACCGAAGTAGAACCTGAAGGAGGAAGCTCTACATCAACCTGTTCAGTTCCCATCATTTTAATGTTAGTATATGTGGTTTGCAGGATTATTCTCTCCATGTATATGGTTGTTTGAGATCCACTTGTACCCAAAATTCTCAAAATCAGTCTAACTATGGATACCTGTAATTCGACATTCTGATAGAGGTTGAACTTCTCCGTAAGCTGCCAGAAAATTAAAAAGTAATAAATAGTAAATAAAACAATCAAACTAATTTACTTATCAATCACAGTCTATCCCTAGCGTAATCACCAATAGGTACGCTACAAGCTAAACTCACATACACACGTACACACAAAAAAGAAAAAAAATTACTAGCTCAAAAGTTTTGTATTATTACCCCAGATGACGGATCGGCAGCTAAAACAGCCCGAGTTGATCTTGATCTTGAACTAGAACAACACTTTCCCATCTTTAATTTATGTCTCCGAACTTTCAGTCTGTTACCAAGGAACTCGGTTGATATAGAAGATTTCTGTGTCAGTGAAGTTGCTTGAGCCTGGAAAAAGGTATTGCCTCCAATGCAAGTCGAAGAATTGATTCGACCCTGATGCTCTAATACAGTCGGATAAAGCAAACTCTGATGCAGCAAGTTATTCCCTATTGTGTTGCTCATGTTTTCTCAATCGTAAGACTAACTCTAGAAATCACAACCCAAAGTCAATATTTATATTGTCGAACAGAATATAGTTACGAAAAACAAAAATAAAAAGGTACCCACCGCGGTTCAGAGACAGAAGTATAAAGAATTTAAAATATATCCAACATACAGAGACATAACATCACAGTTGCATAATCACTCATCTTTAGTTCTTAATCCAAATTCACCAAACATATCACCATTTCAAGGAACATACATCATAGATCCGCGTTCGAGAGAACGATAAAATCGCACAGAAACATAAACACGAGACAAAATTCTGACATTGTAGCAAAACAAAATCGAAAAAATTAAAATCAAAATTCAACTTAACCAGTTAACTCCGAGGACAACGGATGTCACATACAAAATACAGTAAATTGCTCTGAAATTCGAAAACCCAAAAAAAAAAAAAAAAAAAAAAAGGTAATTCAATCATTTCAACATACACTTAGCATGCAATCGATCAGCTCCAAACAACTCCACAGAAGAATTCAATCAAAAGCGTAAAAACCCAGTAACTCGCAAAATATCCAATTCCGCACAAATGTGTTAACAAAAATAACTCAATCAAAAGTAAAATTTACCTCGGCAAAACTACGACGAAGGTACAATACGCAAATTAAATACGAAATTCTGTGCGAAATTAAAAGTTTAGGAAAATGTGAAGCTGTGATTGGAGTGGAGAGTGGGGAAACGTACAGAGGAAGGGGCCGGTGTTAATACGTTACTAATGATCATATTATCATGAACAATTGGGTGACGTGGCGAGATCAAAGAGGTACACGAGAAAATGAGGCAGTCCCGGTTTCGAGATTAGTCACGTGCTTAGGGCATGGGCCGTGGGCGCGTGGGTCCGTGACTACCGACCTGCTTTGTTGGGTTTTGTTGGATATTTTCATACTCGCAGATTCTTTGGGGACTAATATGTAATAACTAATAATTATTTTCATATTTTTATTTTCAATAATTATTTTCATTGAAATTAAAATAAGTAGTATTTTTTTATATATGTCGGAATTTAATGGATGACTAAGTAATATTCTTACCTAGGTGGTAATAAATGTGTGATGGGCAATTTCTTTAGGTGAGTGATTGATTAGGGGTATATTGCGCTTTGCACCCCAGATTTAACGGTGTTTGGCGTTGTGCACCCTAACATTTTCAAATTTGCTAAGTCCACCCTTATAATATATATCTCACGGCAAAATGCACACTACCTCAATTTCTTGCGATATTTTAGTCAGAAAAAAAATCAATATATTCCGATATTTAACACTTTGAAGCAATGTTTCATTGTTCTTTATGTTTTTTTAATTCTTGCTTAATATTATTTAATTATTTTATTTGTATATAAATTTTAGCTTAACTGGTATCGTAAATTCTTCTATTGTGGAATAAGATGGAAGTTCGAATTCTTTAAAATGTGCGCTGTAAAGTGTAAGATATTTATAAGGTAAATTTAAAAAAAATAAAATAATTATAATAATAGAGAAAAAAAAATCGAGTGACTGAGATTTCTTGTTGTTTTTTTTTTGTTTTTTTTTGAGAAAAGATTTCTTGTTGTTATTTGTGATATTTTTATTTAGGGGGTGATATTTTGATTCAAGTTCATATGGTTCTGGCCACTAGAATATGTCGGCCAATTTTCCTTCTTGTAAGAAACAATGAAGAGTGAGAAAAAAACATCCAACTGATTATTAGCTTACATGAGTGGACGTGGATGCATGACAATGATTTTGATGTATGTAATTATATTCACCCTTCATTCAGTTCTTTCGTAACTTAAATTCATTCAATATATAATCAAATAATTTATTTTGAGAAAAGATAATTGTTTTTTTAATTGAGTTTTTTTTTTCCGTCCTTGCCAAAATTCTTGCTTCTGGTTTTGTGGTAATGCGTGGAAATCAGTATTATTATTGATGTTCACGAACAGTTGTATAGTTCAAATACTGAACGTACCTTAAGGAATAATTTTAAATTTTTACCTTAGTTGAGATTGTCGAGCCCGAACCTTATTTAAAGGTGATTGGGCTTCGGTGGTAGTGATTTTCAATATTGGACTCGTGACCCAACAAGTAAAGAAATTATAAGGCTATTAGATTGACCCAATTAGGTATATCAAGTTCCATTCTGATGAATATGTTTTTTATAAATTATACTAATGTGCCTTTATAATGATTTTAGGAAAAAAAAAAAAACGCACTATACTAATGTTGGTGAAAATTACATCCGATGGATTTTTGTTAAAAAATTATAATTTATTGCTTTTTTAAATCTTTGGATAACGAAATATATATTTGAAAAATTACTTATTAACATTAAACAAATAAATGTTAGTAAATGCAATTAAAATTGTTCAACGCACGTAATTCACCATATAAAATTGTTAACGTGCTATAAATACTCAAAAAATTCTAATAAATCGGGATGACGATCGTTTTGCACAAAAATGCGAAAATGAGTAAAAAGCTAATTCAAACGTATCTCGGAATTTGAGAAGTAACACAAGTGACGGAATCCCCATCTGATGTTTCTATGAATTAATATGAATTTTTCTAATAATTTTCTAAAATAGTAAAATTTGATTTTTTGTGAGTCGCAAAAGACGTTGGATCACCGAAATCTTACGGGATTCATGAGTTACGGTCACGAGTTTTTTTGGTCAGGGCGTTTGCTTGTGATAGATTTGTTGAAGTGCAATAAAAATTTAAAACTAAAAAAAAAACTTAGTAAGTTAGGAAAAACGTTCATTTTGCTGGAAAAATACTAACTTTGGGCCTTGCCTTGGGTGAAAATTAAATTTAGTTCTTGATCCATAATGATCATATAATTACTATCTGGGCCCAACTAAAGACCCGATTCTTCGATGGGGCTAAAATTCTGGTTCAGTGTTGGTGGGAGCTGAATCCCTCAAAATTGGAACCCTAATAACAAAAATTGTCGAATTGCGTAATTGGGGATTAACTGATGACACGACGTCGTATTCAGTCAGCGAAACCCGGTGGATGAACTCCTCGGACACACGTCGCCGGTGAGTTTTTCTTATGCTGAAAGATGCAATCCCTTGTGAATTTGAATTTGCCATTCGAATTAAAGTTGTTTTATTTATTTATTTTGAAATCCCCTCTGAACATGATTTACAGCTTCCTAGGGCTTATACGTTGTCTAATTTGCAGAAATAATCCTACAAACATGTTGAAATGTGTGAATTTGGTTTTCGAATCAAATGATTGCCTATCGTAATATGCTGGTTCTTCATACTGTTGTCCCTTGTCTGATTTCACAACATTGTGTTTTTTGTTTTCCTTAATATGCTAGAATTCACTTATACTGCTGGAATTTATCGTGTAAAACTCGAAAACTTACGTTAGAGTTAAGCTGGTTTAAATTATTTCAAATGTGTAGTAGTACTGATTGCGTTTTGCTTTGTGAGGGTATGTAGGGGAATCTAGAATTCATAAACACTGCTGGAATAATATCTCAATTTTCGAAATAGTTACGGATTGCTAAACGAAGATTTGTCATTGTTGAGTTTTGTACATCATAAACAGATAGAGAGTAACAATACAATGTTATACAAATAAAAGAGATACATGCACATTAAAATGAAAACCTTTTACAGCAGGGAACTTGAACCAATACAAATAAAATAAAACAAAACAGAAAGAAAATACAGATATTTATCACAGTACGTTCTTCTTCACACCAAACCAAATCAAAAGAATATTCAACTGAGCAGTAATCTCTTCATGCAATCAACACTTTGCAGAAATTCTTAAAAGAAAAGTAGGCCGACGAAATACTCATTTGTGTGTATCCGGAGACTCTGTTATTCCAACTCTTCTTCCGCCTTCGTGTCTGCTGTTTTCTGAGAATTTTAAGCTAGCCTTATGGAAACCTTTTTCCTTCTCGGCTTCGCTCCATTCAGAAAGGTAATAATCTTCCTCTGTTGTCCCCTTTGATGGTTTGGTGAACATTCCACCCCATTGCGGGAAGTGTATCAACGTAATTACGGATGTGCATGCTATAATCATCACCCCCATTAGCATTATACCTTTTTCTGTAGTGTATCTCGATCCTCGGAAGAATATTACTTGTGTAATAACTGCTCCCACGTTTCCACCTGCTCCCGTCATCCCGGATATAATTCCCAATGACCTGGTAATAACAACAATATATTATCAAACAAGTTTATATTATTATATGATAAAATGTTAGCCAACCGATAGGCAGACAAAAATCGTACCTTCTTGAAACGAAAGGAACAACCCCGAAAGTAAGTCCACAAGCAGCTTGAACGAAAACCGAAAATATGAGCATCACAGCGACTGACACACCCAATGTTCCGACTTTCCCCAAAATAATACAGAATATTCCTCCCAAAGTCTGCACTGACCAAAGTGCCCACAGCCTACCTCTCATTCCGTACCTCCTTGCAACAATATCTGACAGCATACCTCCTCCTGGTCTCGAGAAGAAATTCGCCAAACCGAAACTGGCTGCAATGATTCCAGCTGTGTGGAGGCTCACGTTGAATCTATCGTAAAAGTACTGCGCGATTATGTTGTCTATCGCGAGTTCAACTCCGAAGCAATACCCGTAAGTCAAAGCCAAGATCCACCCTCTGTAATTTGTGACAGCGTGATACAGAACCTTGCTGAATTTGTCTTTGTGCTTGTCTCCCGATTTGTGGAGCTGGGCGTAGTTTCCGTCTGGCAAATCTTGGCCTAGAAAGAAAATCCCGTACGCGCACAACATCTGAAAAAGGCCAGGGATGAAGAACGCGATTCTCCAGGCCGTGAATTTGTCGGAACCCATTTTCAAGATGAGTTCGAATCCTATGGGCATGATCAGCTGAGTGGCACCCCCACCGAGGTTTCCCCATCCTCCCGCAACACCGTTTGCTGTTCCGACGACCGGAGCGGAAAACAGGGAGCTCATCCAGAACTGTGTGGACACAAAGGTTGCGAGTGAGAAACCGGTGAAGAATCGGACGAGGAGGAAAGTGGTAGGACCGCTGGCGATGGAGCTGCAGTAGACCGCCGGAGCAGTCAGCAGTGTCAGGGCGGCGGAAGCTAGACGGGGCCCGAATAGATCGCAGGCCGACCCCATCGCCACCCTGGCAAACACCGCACCGGAGACCGCTGCTATTCCTGCGTTTCCAATTTCTGTGGCGGTGAGATCGAGATCGTCTCGGATGATTGGCAGCAGAGGTGGGGCGGCGAAGGTGGAGACGAAGCAGGCGAAGAAGGAAATCCAGGACAGGTGGAATGCACGCATGTGCGGTGCCGCCACTGAGAATAGACGGAATTCGGTGGCTTTGTGCTCGGAGTCCACCGGAAGCGCAAACTTCTTCCGGCCAGACTCTTCTGTAGCGCTGTAAGCAGGTATTTTCTCCATGTTTCTTTGTTGATCTGCTTTGGATCACAGAGCTAAATGTGCTTTAGCTTCTGTAATGCGAAGAAGGAGATGAATGTTACAAATTAATTTGGCTTGCTTTTATAGAGTCCGTGTCTGGTGTATGACGTGCGATATCGATATCCGTACTACACTTCTTTTTTGGTTCAAAATACAATTGGTTATTATTATTAATATTCTGAATATAGTGTTGGCTTGACGCTGAATAGGATAATCTATCTGTGTCTTTGGAGAGTTGGCAATATGTTATTACAAACTTGTCCAGGTTTGTGCTTGTAGGTACCATCTTTTCTTGTCATTTGTCTTTTTGTTTGTTACAAGGGGCTAGAAGTTCGTTCACTATCGTCGAGTCTCGTTGTTCAGTTGTTGCTTGACATGTAAGAAAGGGGGAAACATTGATTTTTTCAGACATGCCTGAACAAATTGCTTGTGAAGTGTTGATTGTCAAATGGCCTAGTGGTGTAAAATTTATATTACACTAACAATTGACTTTTTGCACCACTACCTATTTGACAATTCATGATCTTAAACATAATATAATCATATACCAGTATACCACCTTATAAGTTTTCTTACATTGATATGTATCGGCTTAGGGAAAAAGGGAGATTTTTTTTTTTTTTTTTTTTATATCACCATTGGGTAAATTTAGTGGTGAAGGTCGGATGGATCGAATCGGAATAAGATTTTTCGGAAAATTTTCAAAAAAAAAAATATTAGAATTGCAAAATTAATTTCAATTCTAGTTTCAACTCCGAAATAAAAATTCGTTCCAATTCCAAAAGACCCAGAAATTTCGGAAATCATGCAAGTTTTATATTTTCAAAACTTAGCGGAAATTTTCTAAAAAAATCATAATTTTTCAAAAATAAGAATACACACGTCGATAAAATAAAACTAATAACTACTAAATTTTAGTTCGAAAAAATACATAAAAATAAACCACATCATAATATCCAATAAAAATTCTAGCAACAATTCAATATGCTCAAATCCTGAAAGAAAACTTCAATCAAACGTGAAAGAATCTAGGGTTTACGGAAGAGAAACTTGAATTTTTTTGGTGATGTATAGTGTGTGTATTTTTTCGGTGTAATGTGTATATTTTGTCAATTGTGAATTATTTTTTTGGACGTTCCACCAATTTTACCCGAAATATGTGTACTATAGTGTACAATTATTGGTGATTTTGATCGTGAAATGGTTTTTTGGACGTTCCACCAATTTTACCAAAAAATTGTGTACTATATAGCGTACAGTTTTTGGTGATTTTGATCGTGAAAAAGTTTTTTGGACTTCCACCAATTTTATCCAAAATCTGTGTACTATATAGGGGTGGGCATTCGGGTCGGGTCGGGTTATTCGGGTCGGGTTATTCGGGTTTTTTGCAAAAAAAAAATTACCCGAATCCGACCCGAAATAACCGGGTACCCGGTTGCCGGGTACCCGGTTATCTCGGGTCGGGTTCGGGTCGGGTTCGGGTTTTGCTATTTTCCTCTTTTTTTTTTTTTTTTTTTTTTTTTTTTTTTAAACAGTAACTAATTTTATTTAAGATATACATATATATATACAGACATATATATATATATATATATATATATATATATATATATATATATATATATATATATATATATATATATATGTCTATGTACTGATATACATATTCACTGATATACATATATATACATACAAACATAGACATATATATATATATATATATATATATATATATATATACATAGACATATATATATATATATATATATATATATATATATATATATATATATATATATATATATATATATATATATATATATATATATATATATATATATATATATATATATATATATATATATATATATATATATATATATAAAATAAAATAAAAAAATTCAACCGGGTACCCGATCGGGTACCCGGGTAGGATTTCTAATACCCGGACCCGATCCGGTTTGGGAGCACCGGGTACCCGAACCCGGGAAAAACCCGGTTACGTAAAAAATTACCCGATCCGGTCGGGTAATACCCGACCGGGTCGGGTTATACCCGAATAACCCGACCCGAATGCCCACCCCTAATACTATATAGCGTACAGTTTTAGGTGATTTTGATCGTGAAAAAGTGCTTTGGACGTTCCACCAACTTTATCAAAAATATGTGAACTATAGCATACAGTTTTTGGTGATTTTGATCGTAACATAGTTTTTTTAACGTTCCACCAATTTTAACCAAAATCTATGTACTATAGTATACAGTTTTTGGTATTCTAACTGTGAATTGTTTTTTTGGACGTTTCACCCATTTTACCCAAAATTTGTGTACTGTATTATACAGTTTTTTGTGATTTTGACCGTGAAAAAGTTTTTTGGATGTTCCATCAATTTTATCCAAAATCGGTGTACCATGGTGTACTGTTTTTTTGTGATTTTGATCGTGAAATAGTTTTTTGGACGTTGCACCAATTTTAACGAAAATTTGTGTACTAAATTATACAATTTTTGGTGATTTTGATCGTGAAAAAGGTTTTTGGACGTTCTACCAATTTTATCCAAAATTTGTGTACTATTATAGTATACCGTTTTTTGGTGATTTTAATCGTGAAATTTTTCTTTTTGATGTTCCATTTTACCCAAAATATGTGTCCTATAACATACAGTTTTTGATGATTGTGATTGTGAAATAGTTTTTTTGACCTTCCACAAATTTTACCCAAAATATGTGTACTATAGTATGCAGATTTTGGTCATTATGATCGTGAATTTTTTTAGGACGTTCCATCAATTTTACCCAAAATTTGTGTATGACATAGCCTACAGTTTTAGTTGATTTTGAACGTGATTTTTTTTTTGAACATTCAACCAATTTTATCTAAAATATGTGTACTATAGAGCATCTAGTTTTTTGTGATTGATCGTAAAAAAGTTTTTTCGCCGTTCCACCAATTCTACCCAAAATTTGTGTACTGTATAGCAAACAATTTTTGGTGATGCATACAATTTTTGGTGATTTTGACCGTGAAATAATTTTTTGGACGTTCCACCAATTTTACCCAAAATCCGTGTACTAGTGTACAATTATTGGTGATTTTGATCGTGAAATAGGTATTTGGACGTTGGACCAATTTTAACTGAAATTTGTGTACTATATAGCATACAGTTTTTGATGATTTTAATCGTGAAAAACGTTTTTCGACGTTCCACCAATTTTACTTAAAATCTGTGTTCTATATTATACTGTTTTTGATGATTTTGATCGTAAAAAAGTTTTTTTGGACGTTCCACCAATTTTATCCAAAATATGTGTACTGTATACAGTTTTTGGTGATTTTGATCGTGAGATAGTTTTTTTAGACATTGCACCAATTTTAGCTAAAATCAATGTACAATATTATACAGTTTTTTGTGATTTTGATCGTGAAAATATTTTTTTGGACGTTCTAACAATTTTACCCCAAAATCTGTGTACTAGTATACATTTTTTTGGTGATTTTGACTGTGTAAAAAGTTTTTTGGACGCTCCACCAGTTTTATCCAAAATATGTGTCCTATAGCATATAGTTTTTTTATGATTGTCATCGTGGAATAGTTTTTTGGACGTTCCACCAATTTTATCAAAAATCTGCATACTTTAGTATACCTTTTTGGTGAATCTGATCTTATTTTTTTTGGTAGGTTCCACCAATTTTACCCAAAATCTGTGTACAATAGTATACTGGTTTTGGTGATTTGATCGTGAAGAAGTTTTTTGGGAGGATCCACCAATTTTATCAAAAAATTGTGTACTATAACATACAGTTATTTTGTTTTTTGTGATTTTGATCGTGAAATTGTTTTTTGGACGTTCAACCAATTTTATCCAAAATATGTATACTTATATATAGTACATACAGGTTTTAGTGATTTTGATCGTGAAATAGTTTTCTGGATGTTGCACCAATTTTAACTAAAATTTGTGTACTAATAATAATATACAGTTTTTTGTGATTTTATCGTTAAAAAGTTTTTTGAATGTTGCACGAATTTTAACTAAAATATATGTACTATTGTATACATCTTTTGATGATTTTGATCGTGAAATAGTTTTTTGGACATTTTACCAATTTTACTAAAAAAATGTATACTATATAGTATACATTTTTTGATGATTTTGATCGTGAAAAAGTTTTTGAGATGTTTCCACCAATTTTACCCAAATTTTTCGTATTATATCATACAGTTTTGGGCAAATATGATCGTGAAATCGTTTTTTGGACGTTCAACCAATTTTACCTAAAATCGTGTACTATAATAGTATACAGTTTTTTGGTGATTTTGATCGTGAAAAAGTTGTGTGGATGTTCAACCAATTTTATCCAAATTTTGTATCCTATTATAGCATACAGTTTTTTATGATTGTCATCGTGAAATAGATTTTTGGACGTTCCTCCAATTTTACCTAAAATCTGTGTACTATAGTTTACAGTTTTTAGTGATTATGACCGTGAAATAGTTTTTTAGACGTTCCACAAATTTTACCCAAAATTTGTGTACTATAGTATACGATTTTTTGTTATTTTGATCGTGAAATAGTTTTTTGAACATTGCACCAATTTTAACTAAAATTTGTGTACTATAGTAGACAGTTTTGGTGATTTTGATCGTGAAAAGGTTTTGACACACACTACACCAAAAACACACACTAAAAAAAATAAACACCGAAAACACATACTAAAAAGAATTACACACACTATACCGAAAACACACACTAAAAACAATAACACACTACACCGAAAACACTCACTAAAAAAATATACACACACTACACCGAAAACACACACTGAAAAATATACACACATTCCACCGAAAACATACACACACTACACCCAAAACACACACTAGAAAAAATTACACACACTACACCGATAATACATACACTACACCGAAAACACTCACTAAAAAAATATATACACACTACACCGAAAACACACACTGAAAAATATGCACACATTCCACCGAAAACATACACACACTACACCGAAAACACACACTAAAAAGAATTACACACATTACACCGAAAACACACACTAAAAAATATGCACACACTACACCGAAAACACACATTACACCGAAAATACACACTACAAAATATACACACAATATACTGAAAACACACAATAAAAAAAATACACACACTACACCGAAAACACACACTAAAAAGAATTACACATACTACACCGAAAACATACACTAAAAGATATACACACACTACCCGAAAACACACACTAATAAATATACACAAACTACACCGAAAACACACACTTAAAAATACACATACTACAACGAAAACACACACTAAAAAGAATTACACACACTACACCGAAAACATACACTAAAATATTTACACACACTACACCGAAAACACACACTATAAAATATACACACACTACACAAAAAACACACACTAAAAAAATACACACACTACACCTAAAACACACACTTAAAAAAACACACACACTACACCGAAAACACACATTAAAGAAAAACACACACACACGACACAGAAAACGCACTGAGAAAACATACACAAACTACACCGAAAGCACACACTAAAAAGTACACAGACACTACACCGAAAACACACACTAGAAAAAATACAAACACGACACTGAACACATATACTAAAAAATACACAAACGACACAAAAAACACACACTAAAAATAAATAAACACACTAAAAAACATATATACACTACACCGAAAACATACACTGGAAATAATTACACACACTAATAAAACCCTAATAAACTGGGATGACGGCCATTTTGCACAAAAATGCGAAACTGAGTTAAAAACTAATTCTAATATATCTAAAAAAACCTAATAACAGAGAAGACTTAATGATTTGTCATTGTTGACTTGACTTGAATTTTTGTACATCATAAACATATAGAGAAGTGATACACAACAGATAAACAGTAACAATACAATCTTATACAAACAAAAGAGATACACACACATTAACAAAAACCTATTACAGCAGAGAACTTTGAAACAAAACACAACAAAAAAAGAATTAAGAAATACAAACATGTGTCACAATATCTTTTTCTTCACACCAGACCAAAAAATAAATAAATAAAATATTGAACTGATCGAACAGTAAGCTCTACATGCAATCGACACCTTTCGGAAATTCTTAAAGAAAGTAGGCCGACGAAATACTCATTTGTGTGTATCCGGAGACTCTGTTATTCCAACTCTTCTTCCGCCTTCGTGTCTGCTGTTTTCCGAGAATTTTAAGCTAGCCTTGTGGAAACCTTTTTCCTTCTCGGCTTCGCTCCATTCAGAAAGGTAATAATCTTCCTCTGTTTTGCCCTTTGATGGTTTGGTGAACATTCCACCCCATTGCGGAAAGTGTATCAACGTAATTACGGATGTGCATGCTATTATCATCACCCCCATTAGCATTATACCTTTTTCTGTAGTGTATCTCGATCCTCGGAAGAATATTACTTGTGTAATAACTGCTCCCACGTTTCCACCTGCTCCCGTCATCCCGGATATAATTCCCAATGACCTGGTAATAACAACAATAAATCATCAAACAAGTTTATATTATTATATGATAAAATGTTAGTCAACCGATAGACAGACAAAAATCGTACCTTCTTGAAACGAAAGGAACAACCCCGAAAGTAAGTCCACAAGCCGCTTGAACGAAAACTGAAAATATGAGCATCACAGCGACTGACACACCCAATGTTCCGACTTTCCCCAAAATAATACAGAATATTCCTCCCAAAGTCTGCACTGACCAAAGTGCCCACAGCCTACCTCTCATTCCGTACCTCCTTGCAACAATATCTGACAGCATACCTCCTCCAGGTCTCGAGAAGAAATTCGCCAAACCGAAACTGGCTGCAATGATTCCAGCTGTGTGAAGGCTCACGTTGAATCTATCGTAAAAGTACTGCGCGATTATGTTGTCTATCGCGAGTTCAACTCCGAAGCAATACCCGTAAGTCAAAGCCAAGATCCACCCTCTGTAGTTTGTGACGGCGTGATACAGAACCTTGCTGAATTTGTCTTTGTGCTTGTCTCCCGATTTGTGGAGCTGGGCGTAGTTTCCATCTGGCAAATCTTGGCCCAGAAAGAAAATCCCGTACGCGCACAGCATCTGAAACAGGCCAGGGATGAAAAACGCGATCCTCCAGGCCGTGAATTTGTCGGAACCCATTTTCAAGATGAGTTCGAATCCTATGGGCATGATCAGCTGAGTGGCACCCCCACCGAGGTTTCCCCATCCTCCCGCAACACCGTTTGCTGTTCCGACGACCGGAGCGGAAAACAGGGAGCTCATCCAGAACTGTGTGGACACAAAGGTTGCCAGTGAGAAACCGGTGAAGAATCGGACGAGGAGGAAAGTGGTAGGACCGCTGGCGATGGAGCTGCAGTAGACCGCCGGAGCAGTCAGCAGTGTCAGGGCGGCGGAAGCTAGACGGGGCCCGAATAGATCGCAGGCCGACCCCATTGCCACCCTGGCAAACACCGCACCGGAGACCGCTGCTATTCCCGCGTTTCCAATTTCTGTAGCCGTGAGATCGAGATCGTCTCGGATGATTGGGAGCAGAGGCGGGGCGGCGAAGGTGGAGACGAAGCAGGCGAAGAAGGAAATCCAGGACAGGTGGAATGCACGCATGTGTGGTGCCGCCACGGAGAATAGACGGAACTCGGTGGCTTTGTGCTCGGAGTCCACCGGAAGCGCAAACTTCTTCCGGCCGGACTCTTCTGTAGCGCTGTAAGCAGGTACATTCTCCATGTCTGGTTTATATATTTACCCTCTCTTTCTTGATTTGCTTTGGATCTCAGAGCTAAATGCAGAGATGGAGATGAATGTTACAAATTATCTTGGCTTGCTTTTATAGAGTTCGGGTCTGGTGTATGACGTGCGATATCGATATCCATACTAGACTTATTTTTTGTTTTTGTTCAAAATACAATTGGTTATTATTATTAATATTCTGAATATAGTATTGGCTTGACGCCAAATAGGACAATGTACCTGTGTTTTTTGAGAGTTGGCAATATGTTATTACAAACTTGTCCAGGTTTGTGCTTGTAAGTACCAGAGTCTTGTCTTTTGTTTGTTACAAGGGGCTAGAAGTTCGTTCACTAGCGTCGAGTCTCGTTGTTCAGCTGTTGCTTCGCATGTAAGAAAGGGGGAAATATCGATTTTTTCAGACATGTGAATCAGTTTTCTGTACAAATTGGTTGTGAAGTTTATTGTCAAATGGCCTAGTGGTGTAAAATTTATCTTAAACAAACAATTGACTTGTTGCACCACCTAGCCATTTGACAATTCAAGATATTAAACATAATATATTCATATACCACCTTGCAAATTTTCTTACATTGATGTATAGCAAGTGCAGGAAATTTATGAGTCGAAAAGACGTCGTCGAATCATCGAAATCTTACGCGATTCATGAGTTACGAGTTACGGTCATGGTTTTGTTAGTCGGTCGTTTGCTTGGTATAGGATTGTTAACGTGCAATTAAAACTAAAAAAAACTTTAAAAATTTGGAAAAAACAACCATTTTGCTGGTAAAATGCGAAATGAGTTGAACATAAATTCTATTAGATTTCGCTACATTAGAAACAACCTAACTGACGGAAACATCATTAGATGTCTATATGAATTGATATGATTTTTTTTTAAATTTTCCTAAAATAGCAAAATTTGATTTCTAGGAGTTGAAACGAAGTCAGATCACCGAAATCTGACTCGATTCATGAGTAAAACTGATGAGTTTTGTTCGTCGGGCCGTTTTGCTTGGGTAAGGGTCTTTAAAGTGCTAGTATTACTCAAGAAACCCTAATAAACCGGGATGACGGCCATTTTGCACAAAAATGCGAAAATGAGTTAAAATATTATTCTAATGTATCTCGGATTTTAGAAGTAGCACAACTGACGGAATTCCCATCTGATGAGTCAAGAAGACGTCGGATCACCGAAATCTTACGCGATTCATGAGCTACGTTCATGGTTCTGTTAGTCGGGCCGCTTGCTTGGAATAGGGTTGTTAATGTGCAATCAAAACTAAAAATACCTTAATAAGTTGGAAAAAACGACCAATTTGCTGGAAAAAAACGAAAATGAGTTGAACATAATTTCTATTTGATTTCGCAATATTAGTAACAACCCAACTGACGGAATCATCATTAGGTGTCTATATGAATTGATATGAATTTTATAAAACTTTCCTAAAATAGCACATTTGATTTATATGAGTCGAAAGTCGAAACGAAGTCGGATCACCGAAATCTGACGTGATTCATGAGCAAAGCTCACGAGTTTTGTTCGTCGGACCGTTTTGCTTGGGAAAATGTTTTTAACGTGCTATTAATATCCAAACAACCATAATAAACCGGGATAATGGACATTTTGCACAAAAATGTGAAAATGTGTTAAAAGCTAATTCTAATGTATCTCGAAATTTTAGAAATAATACAAATGACGGAATCCCCATCGGATGTTTAATTCTATGAATTGATATAAATTTTCTAAGAATTTTGTAAATAATAAAATGTCGAAAAGACGTCGGGTCACATAAATCTTACACGATTCACGAGCCACGGTCATGAGTTTTGTTGATCGGGCCATTTGCATGGTGATATGCCTAATTGGGCCAAACCAATGGGCCTACAATTTCCTTACATACTGGGCCACGAGCCCAATATCGAAGACCATTATCACCGAGGCCCAATCACCTTCAAGTAAGGTTTGGGCCCGACAATCTCAACTAAGCTATAAATAAAGGTTTGAACTCATTCCTTAAGGTACGTCGGATGAACTGAGTAATACTATCAAATGTATTCTCTGGACTATTTCCACTATCAGTACGTCTGACTTGAGCGTCGGAGGGGTTTCCGCCGGATCAACCCCGGCGTAGTTCACGTATGCTCATTTCGCAGGGACCTCAGGATCATCAAGTTGACAAGCTACTGATCAGCTTTGCTCTCCCAGCTCGTTTTCTACACTACCCTAGGTGATATAAGTAATTAGCATCATCACATGGTATTGGGTTGAAAAAACAAATGTGTGCAGAAGCTGAAAATCGAAGATATCTAAACCGAAACTATGTTGAATCTAAGAACACGAAGAAGAAAGTTGAGATAATTTCATTCATATTGTAACGGTCGTATTTTGTACAGAAGAAGGAATAATTAGTTAAACTAATCTGAACCTACAAAAACTATTGTACAATAAAACAAGGGGCTATACGACAAACACCCTTATTCGATTTATACTTAATGATAAATCCATTTTTATTAATTGATATTTGTTATAAACTCAATTGACATGAATTATCTTAAATATCCCCATTTATTATTAAGGAAAATTAATTAATTTTTTTAAATATGCTAATCCCCTTTAATATCGCCCATACTACGCCATCTCAAATTTTATTTTTTCTTTTCTTTTCTTTTCTTTTTAATGGTTTTCATTTATTTTATAATTTTTTTTTTCGATTTTTTAGTTTTAAATTATTGTTTTCTTATTTATATTTCATATTTTTTATTTTGAAATTTTAAAAAATAGTTTTATTTTTATTTTCATTTTTTTTCTTAATTTCGGATTTTTTAAATGAATTTTTTTATTCTTTTTCCCACGTTTCTTGAATAAAAAATATTTTGTTTAATTATTTTTTTATTATTTTTTTTTAATTCAATTATTTTTTATTTTAATATTTAAAAAAACATCCGACCGATTTATCAAAGTGTAATCCACTATAAACTTCGAAATCCGCTATAACTTTGAAAACCACTCTATGAAAACATTTATATAAACATGAAAACCACTCTACATAAAACAGCTATATAAACATGAAAACCACTATATATACACAATTATATAAACATCGAAAACCACTATGAATTCTAACAAGAAAACATCAAAATTCTGCGAAAAATAAGCTATAAACCCATTATAAAAGACAACATCTTCTCTCCAATGAACCCTAGAGCATAGTCCGTGTAATCATTTTCTTCTCGTTATTTGAAACGTAAACCACTAATATGTGATACGCGTAAAACCTACGTATATATTACCGCAAGTGTACAGTATCGCGTTTTGTAGAATAGTGAATTCCAGATATCGATCCACAGGGAATTAAGTTCCTAAATCTACCAAGTACCGTAATTATACTATCCTAAACTTTATCTAGACGGGAGAAAAAGATGGGAGATGACATGAAGCCAAAAGGAAACAAAAATAATAAAAACAACGGTCCGCCAGTATACGCGAGGAATTCCGACGTGTGATGGCTTCTAGGGTAAAATCCACCAGTGTACTATCGATAAAGATCTACAAATCGAAATCTATTGTCAATTCTATGTTCGCTAACCCAGACACTAAAGTACCCTAACCCCCGTCTCCAGTGTAGTTAGAGTCTACCCACAGGTCCGACGTCTCCGTTCAGAACCTGATATTAAGAGAGCATTTAGGTCAAGTCCTTAAGGGCTACCCGAGGTGCATCACGTCTCCGTTTCCACAACCCGAGCTATGTTTTCCTAAAATCAAACGAGAAATCCTCTCTCGAGTTCATTCCCATTTACAATCAATTCAACTGTTGGCCAAACAATCGAAAGCATTTAATACAGGAAAATATAAACAGAATCAAAGAACGACAAATAGATCACAGATCTGGAAATCAAAATCAATATATACAAGGTTTCATTTCCCCTAAAAGAAAATGCTCAGTTCATTACAAACATAGCATCAAAATGAAGAACACGAGAAATTATAAACTAAACGTAAAGAAAAGCTTATGAAAAACCCGAGTCGAAACCCTCGTCGAAGCTTCCCGCGAAGAACTGGCGAGAACCGAAGAGAAAACCGAAGAAAGTCGAAAGATAATCGAGATATATGTCGAGTGATAATCGAGAGATTGTCAAATGAAAAAGAGACCTTCTATTTATAGTGAAAAATCAAAGAAAAATATCTAGTCTCGATTTATGTGCCCAGATCGCGATCTGGGCTTCTTGGATCGCGATCTGGCAACCTCGAAAACTGCCCACCGCCTTCCCAGATCGCGATCCAGGAAGTGCGGATCGCGATCTGCCCCAACTTTTCGCTGCTACTGGAATTTGCCACCAGATCGCGATCCGGTGATTCTGGATCGCGATCTGGCCTCTGCATCAACTTCAAACATTTTTTTCACCCTTTTTCAGCCCGAATTCGACAATGGTGCATTTCACAAAAGTTGTAGCCCTTGAAGTTAGCTTTCTAAATCCACTTGAATCAGCCCAATCGGAGGTCGTATGCAAAAGTTATGCTTGAAATACCAAACACTGCCACAATCCGCGAGAATGCGCTTTTGCACGTGTTTGGTTTGGTTCTCGGCTTCGCTTCCAAAATCGTCTCGAATCGGCAAAAATAGCTTATCTTTACCTAAAATATAAATAAAACAAAAACAACATAATATATACAAATAAAGCCGAAAACTCGGACGAACGAAGACCAAAACTCGAAGAATTGATAAGTGAAAATCATGCAAAATGAACACTTATCACACCCTCAAACTTAGATCTTTACTCGTCCCGAGTAAATCAAAACAAAACAACAACAACCCAAAAACAAAAACGACGAAAGCAAAAAAAAACTAAACCTAGGCCACTAACGTAGGGAAACACGATTGCATTTAGCGTATGCAACAAGCCGTTGAACCCCTGGGTACCCCCAAAGGACGAGTTGTGTCTCGTGAGGGTTTTCAGACAACATACCCACAAAGTTGCCGGATTGGTCAAAGCATTTCAATTAATTCGAAAGATGAAACGAGCTAGATAACCTAAAATCTTAGAATGGCATACGGCTTAAGGTATTCGACTTTCTTACCGACGCAATTAGTTGTTTCTACACCAAAACGAAAGATAGACTCAAGAATCCGTAATTAAACAATAAACACAATTACCGAGGGTTTTGAGTAGAAATGTGGGTGAAAAGTAAGTTTTGATTCAGAAATTCAAAAACTCGAGTTGGGCATAAGTAGGTCTATTTATTCAAATAAAAGAAATGACAACTACAATATTTTTGGTGATTTTCATCACAACTTTTTCCTTTTTTCATTTTTTTTGAAACGGGCATAATCGTGACTCGTGCAAGGCTCGACACCACTGTGTTATCTCCCTGACCCATTTATCGAACTTTAGTCCAAGAAACCCCCAAGCTCGACAGCTCGAGAGACTTAGGCGACGAGGTGCACCCAACGGGTTAAGCTCGAGTCAGAAAGGCGGGGAAATCAGAGCGTGAATCACAACAATACCACAAATTATTATTTTTCTCTTTTTTTTTTTTTTTTTTTTTTTTTTTTAACATCGAACATAAAATAAAAACGTAAAGACCATTGATAGAACTTTTAGCCAACAACTGGAAATCGTGAAAACATAATTCAATTCTAACTCGCCCCCCAAACCTCAGACTATTATACCCCTCAGAAAAGTGCGCTCCAGCTTAATCGGAAAGGATTCGAAAGGCTATCCACACAAGTTGCAAAAACGCAGTCGGAAGATACATCTATAATTAGCCGGTTATCCATAATTTCAATTTTAAAATCAACTAGCCCATCTACTAATTCATTAATTGCTTTGCTTCAATAGAATCCGGAAATGCAACTTACACTCGATCCTATATGAAATGCATGTGACAAACATAACACAATTACGGAAATCGAAATACATAAATAAAACTAAATTATATGATATGCATGCAAAAGACCAAATCAAAATTAGCTAAACTCCCCCCAAACTTAAATCATGCATTGCCCTCAATGCGAAAAATAAAAGAAAAGAGAAAGAAATACGCCCTGAACAGTCCTGCCGCAGATTGATCAGTGTTCTACGGTTGCGAAAGTGTTCTTTGGTTGCACGGGGTGCCGTCAATTTTGGCACCGAGGGCGAATTGCCGGAATTGTCTAGACTTCCCGACTTCTTACTCTTCTTTCCTTGGGGACGAGATACCGGCAAAAGTCAAGAAAAAAAGGGTGAAATTTAGCTTTAAAATAATAAAAAAAATGCAAAAACGACAAAAATAAAGAAAATAAATGACGAGAAATAAATAATGGGTTGCCTCCCATTCAGCGCCTGTTTTACTGTCGACGGCTCGACACAATTTGGACGGATTATGTCCAATCCAAAGCCTTGTAGATTGCGCATCCATCCATCAGTCTCGATACATACTTTGCAATCATATCATGGACTAGATTGCAATCTAGTAATGACCATCCCAACCCATGGTACTTTTCGTTTGCTTTGGAAATCAGTCGGTAGGAGACTAGGATGGGTTGCTTGCCTACCGATCTCTCAAACTCGTACACAAGATATTCGAGCTTTGGAGTAAGCTCTACCTCAAATTTGAAACTCGTCTCCTCGCTCACACTCAAATCCGGAGTAGCAATGTGGATAGGATTTAGTTCGTCAAGTTCCTCTACCATCATCTTCATCCCACTCTCATCACACGCAAAAGTATCTACAGAACTGGGATGAATAATTCCCTCAAGGTGCTCAACCTCATCGTTCATACGAAAATCTGTAAATACCTCGTTGTCTTCATATAGGATGGTCGGATGTGATTTGTGAATGTGACATCTCTGAAAATTTTCGAAAATATTTGCCAGAAAGTGGAGTTCATCTTGTAAATAGCACAAGTGCTCATTTGTTTGTGCAATTCCATTTTCTGGGTTCAGCTTACAATGTCTTTCAATATCCTCCAACTCATGTTGAATGTAATCAGCTCTGGATTGAATCTTGTAAAGAGAGATATCATAAATCGAGGCCATCAATGTATACAAATCTGCTAAAACAAAATAAAAAAAAAAAATCAAAAGAAAAAAAAATGTCTAAAGTAAAGCAAGGATAGTTGGTAACGATATTAGTAAATTCAAGATTAACTAATTCCCCGGCAACGGCGCCAAAAACTTGATACGCGTAAAACCTACGTATATATTACCGCAAGTGTACAGTATCGCGTTTTGTAGAATAGTGAATTCCAGATATCGATCCACAGGGAATTAAGTTCCTAAATCTACCAAGTACCGTAATTATACTATCCTAAACTTTATCTAGACGAACGAGAATGGATGGGAGAAATAAAACTAAAAAGAAACAAAGTAAAAACACCGGTCCGCCAAGACAAACGAAGAATTCCGACGTGTGATGGCTTCTAGGGTAAAATCCACCAGTGTACTATCGATAAAGATTTACAAATCCAAATCTATTGTCAATTCAATGTTCGCTAACCCAGACACTAAAGTACCCTAACCCCCGTCTCCAGTGTAGTTAGAGTCTACCCACAGGTCCGACGTCTCCGTTCAGAACCTGATATTAAGAGAGCATTTAGGTCAAGTCCTTAAGGGCTACCCGAGGTGCATCACGTCTCCGTTTCCACAACCCGAGCTATGTTTTCCTAAAATCAAACGAGAAATCCTCTCTCGAGTTCATTCCCATTTAGAATCAATTCAACTGTTGGCCAAACAATCGAAAGCATTTAATACAGGAAAACATAAACAGAATCAAAGAACGACAAATAGATCACAGATCTGGAAATCAAAATCAATATATACAAGGTTTCATTTCCCTAGAAGAAAATGCTCAGTTCATTACAAACATAGCATCAAAATGAAGAACACGAGAAATTATAAACTAAACGTAAAGAAAAGCTTATGAAAAACCCGAGTCGAAACCCGAGTCGAAGCTTCCCGCGAAGAACTGGCGAGAACCGAAGAGAAAACCGAAGAAAAAGTCGAGAGATGGTCGAGATATAATCGAGATATTGTCAAATGAAAAAGAGACCTTCTATTTATAGTGAAAAATCAAAGAAAAATATCTAGTCTCGATTTCTGTGCCCAGATCGCGATCTGGGCTTCTTGGATCGCGATCTGGCAACCTCGAAAACTGCCCACCGCCTTCCCAGATCGCGATCCAGGAAGTGCGGATCGCGATCTGCCCCAACTTTTCGCTGCTACTGGAATTTGCCACCAGATCGCGATCCGGTGATTCTGGATCGCGATCTGGCCTCTGCATCAACTTCAAACACTTTTTTCACCCTTTTTCAGCCCGAATTCGACAATGGTGCATTTCACAAAAGTTGTAGCCCTTGAAGTTAGCTTTCTAAATCCACTTGAATCAGCCCAATCGGAGGTCGTATGCAAAAGTTATGCTTGAAATACCAAACACTGCCACAATCCGCGAGAATGCGCTTTTGCACGTGTTTGGTTTGGTTCTCGGCTTCGCTTCCAAAATCGTCTCGAATCGGCAAAAATAGCTTATCTTTACCTAAAATATAAATAAAACAAAAACAACATAATATATACAAATAAAGCCGAAAACTCGGACGAACGAAGACCAAAACTCGAAGAATTGATAAGTGAAAATCATGCAAAATGAACACTTATCACACCCTCAAACTTAGATCTTTACTCGTCCCGAGTAAATCAAAACAAAACAACAACAACCCAAAAACAAAAACGACGAAAGCAAAAAAAAACTAAACCTAGGCCACTAACGTAGGGAAACACGATTGCATTTAGCGTATGCAACAAGCCGTTGAACCCCTGGGTACCCCCAAAGGACGAGTTGTGTCTCGTGAGGGTTTTCAGACAACATACCCACAAAGTTGCCGGATTGGTCAAAGCATTTCAATTAATTCGAAAGATGAAACGAGCTAGATAACCTAAAATCTTAGAATGGCATACGGCTTAAGGTATTCGACTTTCTTACCGACGCAATTAGTTGTTTCTACACCAAAACGAAAGATAGACTCAAGAATCCGTAATTAAACAATAAACACAATTACCGAGGGTTTTGAGTAGAAATGTGGGTGAAAAGTAAGTTTTGATTCAGAAATTCAAAAACTCGAGTTGGGCATAAGTAGGTCTATTTATTCAAATAAAAGAAATGACAACTACAATATTTTTGGTGATTTTCATCACAACTTTTTCCTTTTTTCATTTTTTTTGAAACGGGCATAATCGTGACTCGTGCAAGGCTCGACACCACTGTGTTATCTCCCTGACCCATTTATCGAACTTTAGTCCAAGAAACCCCCAAGCTCGACAGCTCGAGAGACTTAGGCGACGAGGTGCACCCAACGGGTTAAGCTCGAGTCAGAAAGGCGGGGAAATCAGAGCGTGAATCACAACAATACCACAAATTATTATTTTTCTTTTTTTTTTTTTTTTTTTTTTTTTTTTAACATCGAACATAAAATAAAAACGTAAAGACCATTGATAGAACTTTTAGCCAACAACTGGAAATCGTGAAAACATAATTCAATTCTAACTCGCCCCCCAAACCTCAGACTATTATACCCCTCAGAAAAGTGCGCTCCAGCTTAATCGGAAAGGATTCGAAAGGCTATCCACACAAGTTGCAAAAACGCAGTCGGAAGATACATCTATAATTAGCCGGTTATCCATAATTTCAATTTTAAAATCAACTAGCCCATCTACTAATTCATTAATTGCTTTGCTTCAATAGAATCCGGAAATGCAACTTACACTCGATCCTATATGAAATGCATGTGACAAACATAACACAATTACGGAAATCGAAATACATAAATAAAACTAAATTATATGATATGCATGCAAAAGACCAAATCAAAATTAGCTAAACTCCCCCCAAACTTAAATCATGCATTGCCCTCAATGCGAAAAATAAAAGAAAAGAGAAAGAAATACGCCCTGAACAGTCCTGCCGCAGATTGATCAGTGTTCTACGGTTGCGAAAGTGTTCTTTGGTTGCACGGGGTGCCGTCAATTTTGGCACCGAGGGCGAATTGCCGGAATTGTCTAGACTTCCCGACTTCTTACTCTTCTTTCCTTGGGGACGAGATACCGGCAAAAGTCAAGAAAAAAAGGGTGAAATTTAGCTTTAAAATAATAAAAAAAATGCAAAAACGACAAAAATAAAGAAAATAAATGACGAGAAATAAATAATGGGTTGCCTCCCATTCAGCGCCTGTTTTACTGTCGACGGCTCGACACAATTTGGACGGATTATGTCCAATCCAAAGCCTTGTAGATTGCGCATCCATCCATCAGTCTCGATACATACTTTGCAATCATATCATGGACTAGATTGCAATCTAGTAATGACCATCCCAACCCATGGTACTTTTCGTTTGCTTTGGAAATCAGTCGGTAGGAGACTAGGATGGGTTGCTTGCCTACCGATCTCTCAAACTCGTACACAAGATATTCGAGCTTTGGAGTAAGCTCTACCTCAAATTTGAAACTCGTCTCCTCGCTCACACTCAAATCCGGAGTAGCAATGTGGATAGGATTTAGTTCGTCAAGTTCCTCTACCATCATCTTCATCCCACTCTCATCACACGCAAAAGTATCTACAGAACTGGGATGAATAATTCCCTCAAGGTGCTCAACCTCATCGTTCATACGAAAATCTGTAAATACCTCGTTGTCTTCATATAGGATGGTCGGATGTGATTTGTGAATGTGACATCTCTGAAAATTTTCGAAAATATTTGCCAGAAAGTGGAGTTCATCTTGTAAATAGCACAAGTGCTCATTTGTTTGTGCAATTCCATTTTCTGGGTTCAACTTACAATGTCTTTCAATATCCTCCAACTCATGTTGAATGTAATCAGCTCTGGATTGAATCTTGTAAAGAGAGATATCATAAATCGAGGCCATCAATGTATACAAATCTGCTAAAACAAAATAAAAAAAAAAAATCAAAAGAAAAAAAAATGTCTAAAGTAAAGCAAGGATAGTTGGTAACGATATTAGTAAATTCAAGATTAACTAATTCCCCGGCAACGGCGCCAAAAACTTGATACGCGTAAAACCTACGTATATATTACCGCAAGTGTACAGTATCGCGTTTTGTAGAATAGTGAATTCCAGATATCGATCCACAGGGAATTAAGTTCCTAAATCTACCAAGTACCGTAATTATACTATCCTAAACTTTATCTAGACGAACGAGAATGGATGGGAGAAATAAAACTAAAAAGAAACAAAGTAAAAACACCGGTCCGCCAAGACAAACGAAGAATTCCGACGTGTGATGGCTTCTAGGGTAAAATCCACCAGTGTACTATCGATAAAGATTTACAAATCCAAATCTATTGTCAATTCAATGTTCGCTAACCCAGACACTAAAGTACCCTAACCCCCGTCTCCAGTGTAGTTAGAGTCTACCCACAGGTCCGACGTCTCCGTTCAGAACCTGATATTAAGAGAGCATTTAGGTCAAGTCCTTAAGGGCTACCCGAGGTGCATCACGTCTCCGTTTCCACAACCCGAGCTATGTTTTCCTAAAATCAAACGAGAAATCCTCTCTCGAGTTCATTCCCATTTAGAATCAATTCAACTGTTGGCCAAACAATCGAAAGCATTTAATACAGGAAAACATAAACAGAATCAAAGAACGACAAATAGATCACAGATCTGGAAATCAAAATCAATATATACAAGGTTTCATTTCCCTAGAAGAAAATGCTCAGTTCATTACAAACATAGCATCAAAATAAAGAACACGAGAAATTATAAACTAAACGTAAAGAAAAGCTTATGAAAAACCCGAGTCGAAACCCGAGTCGAAGCTTCCCGCGAAGAACTGGCGAGAACCGAAGAGAAAACCGAAGAAAAAGTCGAGAGATGGTCGAGATATAATCGAGATATTGTCAAATGAAAAAGAGACCTTCTATTTATAGTGAAAAATCAAAGAAAAATATCTAGTCTCGATTTCTGTGCCCAGATCGCGATCTGGGCTTCTTGGATCGCGATCTGGCAACCTCGAAAACTGCCCACCGCCTTCCCAGATCGCGATCCAGGAAGTGCGGATCGCGATCTGCCCCAACTTTTCGCTGCTACTGGAATTTGCCACCAGATCGCGATCCGGTGATTCAGGATCGCGATCTGGCCTCTGCATCAACTTCAAACACTTTTTTCACCCTTTTTCAGCCCGAATTCGACAATGGTGCATTTCACAAAAGTTGTAGCCCTTGAAGTTAGCTTTCTAAATCCACTTGAATCAGCCCAATCGGAGGTCGTATGCAAAAGTTATGCTTGAAATACCAAACACTGCCACAATCCGCGAGAATGCGCTTTTGCACGTGTTTGGTTTGGTTCTCGGCTTCGCTTCCAAAATCGTCTCGAATCGGCAAAAATAGCTTATCTTTACCTAAAATATAAATAAAACAAAAACAACATAATATATACAAATAAAGCCGAAAACTCGGACGAACGAAGACCAAAACTCGAAGAATTGATAAGTGAAAATCATGCAAAATGAACACTTATCAATATGTCCAAGAAAAAAGTGCAAGACCAATTATATTACGAAAAATTAACGTAATCCACTTTAATAATATAACTGTCCAAGAAAAAAGTGCAAGACCAATTATATTACGAAAAATTAACGTAATCCACTTTAATAATATAACGTAACATAATCAACAACAAAGTTATCGAAATCCACTAAAACATACGTAAATCCACTACTAACACAACTAAAAAATACATAAATTCACCATTCAAAAATCCGCTATTTAAAACGTAAGTCACTACTAAATCCAGGAAAAAATGCAACATCAGTACACCACCACCAACAAGGCCGACGAGGGTCATTGTATCAATCTGATCAAGAAAAAAATAATTTATAACAATTAATAGCCTTTTTCACAATATCGTTATCAAATAGGAACTTTCCCCCACAAACCCTAAAACCATTGAATAAAGATGATTGAAGCCAAAAAAAATTTTTTAACCTTTTTCTACCACCCATAGATATCGTTCGACGATGATGAAGAGAGAAGAAATAGGGGTGGGGGCTGGGGCGGCGCCAGGCAGGAGCTGAGGCGGCGCCGTGCGGGGACTGGGGCGGCGCCGGACGAGTGCTGGGGCGGGGCCGGGAGACGGCTCGGACGGCGGCTGGGGCGGCCCGGGAGGCGGCTGGGGCGTCGCCGGGTGGGGGTTGGGGCAGCGCGGGTGGTGAAAAAAGAAGAGGTGAACGGAAGTAGATCTAGATCTGCAACGGTGAATATAAAAGAAAAGAAAAAGAAAATAAAATCTAGAGAGAAAAAAAAAGAGATACACGTTATGTTTAAGGGCGACATTTGTGGGTGAGATTGAGAACGTGATATTAAGGGAACAAATATTACGTATATTTATATTCAACCCTAACATACCTTATAATAAGGTAAGGGTAAAATTGTGATAATTAATTAATTTTTATTAATAAAAGATGTTTTGGATTTATTTTAAAAATAAGAAATAAATTTGGGCTCCTTGTAATTGGACTTTTGTGATGAGGGGGTTTTGTGAAATAATCCCCTAAAACAAATAAGCTAAAAGTGTTATTCACTTTTTCACAATAATAGAAAGTGCTATTAACAATATAACAGCTTATACCAAATAACTGAAATAACAGAAAAGACTTGAAGATTTGTCATTGTTGAACTTGACTTGAGTTTTGTACATCATAAACATATAGAGAAGTGATACACAACAGATAAACAGTAACAATACAATCTTATACAAACAAAAGAGATACATACACATTAACAAAAACCTATTACAGCAGAGAACTTTGAAACAAAAATACAGACATAACTCAACAAAAAAAAAAGAAGAAAATACAAACATGTGTCACAATATCTTCTTCTTCAACACTTTGCAGAAATTCTTAAAAGAAAAGTAGGCCGACGAAATACTCATTTGTGTGTATCCGGAGACTCTGTTATTCCAACTCTTTTTCCGCCTTCGTGTCTGCTGTTTTCCGAGAACTTTAAGCTAGCCTTGTGGTAACCTTTTTCCTTCTCGGCTTCGCTCCATTCAGAAAGGTAATAATCTTCCTCTGTTTTGCCCTTTGCTGGTTTGGTGAACATTCCACCCCATTGCGGGAAGTGTATTAACGTAATTACGGATGTGCATGCTATAATCATCACCCCCATTAGCATTATACCTTTTTCTGTAGTGTATCTCGATCCTCGGAAGAATATTACTTGTGTAATAACTGCTCCCACGTTTCCACCTGCTCCCGTCATCCCCGATATAATTCCCAATGACCTGGTAATAACAACAACATATCAATCAAGTCTATATTATTATCCGATAAAAATTTAGTGAACCGAATAGGTAGATAGGTAGATGGATACCTTCTAGAAACGAAAGGAACAACCCCGAAAGTAAGTCCACAAGCAGCTTGAACGAAAACCGAAAATATGAGCATCACAGCGACTGACACACCCAATGTTCCAACTTTCCCCAAAATAATACAGAATATTCCTCCCAAAGTCTGCACTGACCAAAGTGCCCACAGCCTACCTCTCATTCCGTACCTCCTTGCAACAATATCTGACAGCATACCTCCTCCTGGTCTCGAGAAGAAATTCGCCAAACCGAAACTGGCTGCAATGATTCCAGCTGTGTGGAGGCTCACGTTGAATCTATCATAAAAGTACTGCGCGATTATGTTGTCTATCGCGAGTTCAACTCCGAAGCAATACCCGTAAGTCAAAGCCAAGATCCACCCTCTGTAGTTTGTGACGGCGTGATACAGAACCTTGCTGAATTTGTCTTTGTGCTTGTCTCCCGATTTGTGGAGCTGGGCGTAGTTTCCGTCTGGCAAATCTTGGCCTAGAAAGAAAATCCCGTACGCGCACAGCATCTGAAACAGGCCAGGGATGAAAAACGCGATCCTCCAGGCCGTGAATTTATCGGAACCCATTTTCAAGATGAGTTCGAATCCTATGGGCATGATCAGCTGCGTCGCACCCCCACCGAGGTTTCCCCATCCTCCCGCAACACCGTTTGCTGTTCCGACGACCGGAGCGGAAAACAAGGAGCTCATCCAGAACTGTGTGGACACAAAAGTTGCGAGTGAGAAACCGGTGAAGAATCGAACGAGGAGGAAAGTGGTAGGACCGCTGGCGATGGAGCTGCAGTAGACCGCCGGAGCAGTCAGCAGTGTCAGGGCGGCGGAAGCTAGACGGGGCCCGAATAGATCGCAGGCCGACCCCATCGCCACCCTGGCAAACACCGCACCGGACACCGCTGCTATTCCTGCGTTTCCAATTTCCGTGGCGGTGAGATCGAGATCGTCTCGGATGATTGGAAGCAGAGGCGGGGCCGCGAAGGTGGAGACGAAGCAGGCGAAGAAGGAAATCCAGGACAGGTGGAATGCACGCATGTGCGGTGCGGCCACCGAGAATAGACGAAACTCGGTGGCTTTGTGCTCGGAGTCCACCGGAAGCGCAAACTTCTTCCGGCCAGACTCTTCCGTAGCGCTGTAAGCAGGTACATTCTCCATGTTTCCTTTATATATATATATATATATAGATTTACCCTCTCTTTAATTTCTTGATATGCTTTAGTTTGTAATATGAAGCAGAGAAGGAAATGATGAATGTTAAATAACTAAGATTGGTATGCTTTTATAGAGAGTCCATATATCATATATGTATGATTGATTATATTATATTATATTATATTATATATATGACGTGTGCAAATAATCCGTACTGATGGACAATGGCAATTGTCAACCCACCTGTGTGTTTTTTTTGTTAAGGTTGTCTTTTTGTTTGTTACAAGGGGCTACAGATTTTGTTCACTTTTCGTCGAGTCTCATTGTTCAGTTGTTGTTTGACATGTTAGAAAAGGAAGAAAGATTGATTTTTTTTTTTTTTTCCCAAGGAATTGGTTGTTTAATGGCATAGTGTTGTAATATTTATGTAAACAAATATTTGACTTTTTACAACACTAGCCGTTTATTAATTCAAGATGTTGATTAAATAGTAATATATTCATACACCAACACCACCCTTAATTCTAAGTTTTCATAACTTATATTGATATGTATATACGAGTGTAGGAAATTCAAATTATCTTAATTTTTAATTATATTACAACCCTAGGAAAAAGAGAGTTCGTATGTCAACACCTTAATTTTGAAGAGTAAATATGTAAAAAAAAAAAGAAAAAACAAAGACAAATATATTATTTATTTTTCCAAATATCTAATTAAATTTAAAATTTGAAATACAATAACCGCGGGTGATGCAAGCCAATATGGAGCCAAGGCAAAAAAATAAAAAAATTGGGTCCCTTATTTATTTTTAGTTTTTTTGTATGCATATTAAAATTATTAATTGTTATATTATATTTGATTATTTTCCATAAAATTCTATAGAAAAATATCAAAAGAAAAAATTGGCGGTTGTACTTGTGAAAAAAAAAAACAGTTTTGGGGTGCCTTAACATAATATATAATAGTTTGGGGCCTTAGGGACAATGCCTATTCGTGACGCGGGGCCTTTCGACAACAAATTAAAGCGAGACGATAAATACATAGGATAGAGAGTATAATCCTACTTCTACTTTGTTAGACACTAAGGTCTCTCGTTTGGTTTGGAAGATTAGTTATGATTAACTAAATAATTGAATTTTTTTTATGTTCGGTAAATTCAATATTAAAAATTTGTCGACCTTGAAATATTATGTTATCATATCTCAGCTTGGAGAGTTTTTTTATTTGACGTTCCATAATCCAAATATTTATGTTTTTATTAAATTATTTAATCTTAGCTTGACTAATTTTATCCTGACAATCAAACGAGATTCAACAGATATTTTTGATCAATCAATTCTTGATAGTAAATTTGTAAGAAAATTAGGAGATGGAAGTTGGAACTTTACTATCACAACAAAATATTTTCTTAAATACCAAATTAAAATATAAAAAATCGAAAAAGTAAAAGAAGAATCTATTTAGATGTTTTAATTTTTATGAAATAAATTTAGATCTACCATTTACCAACACTAGAGTATCAAATAACAAGTTAATTAATTATAAATTATAATTAACCGATACGGTGCCGTTTTCAGGACCAGAAATCAGGCTTTCTTCTGCGCCACCGCCAACAGGGTGCCGCTCAGCTTACCAATCTCATTAGCGAAGTCGTCCACCTGCGGCAAGTTGACCCCGAACTCCGACAACCCGCCGGTGCAATCGGAAAACGTGGTCGACGAGATATAAGTTTTGAGTGAAGAATAGGGATCCGATTTCACGAAGCCGATGCTCTTTTTTATGCCGTCGATCATGTTCTCGTACGCCTCGTGGCACGTGTTCTCGATTGATTGCTTCGACTGGGGGTACAGCTCCGCCGGAAGCGTCGCTCCGACGCCGACGACGATGGATTTTCCGGCCTCGACCCTGTCCATCACGCCGTTCAGCGCGTTCGTCATCGCCTCCGCCCAGGTTTTGCCGCCTTTCGTCAGTTGCACGCAGAGGGTCTTGTCGTCCGCCGTCTCGCAGAAGGAACCGGCGGCGGCGGACAGGACGAATGCGGCGGCTAGGAGGGCCAGTGACAAACAAACGGCGGTTTTTGTGGAAGCCATTATCGAGGTGTTCTTTTTTTTATTTTTTTTTATATATATTTTTTTTACGTTAATTAATGAGAATCATTAACGCACTAATTACTATAGTTTAAGAGTGCATTAGATGATCCTGAGTGTTTAAGAAAAAATACGGAAATATAAATAATTAAATGTTTTTTCTTAAAATGGATTTCTGTTTGAAACGAGCCCTTAAAACTTGTTTATCCTTTGTAATTATTGGTGGAAGGGATAAATTATAGTGTGTGAAAATTACTATTTTTCTTTAATATATTATATTTTTTTTGAATCATCGTAAATCAAACCCGTGCATGCAAAACTGGCGCGAAATAGTAATTTAAGTCAAAATTTGACATGCACCAACTATAAATCTTTGATTTCAACAATGAGAAAATCTATATTTACACTCCATATATAAAAATAAAATAAAAATAATACATGTTTGTTTTATGATTAAGGGTGGAAATTGGAATGAAAATTTCTAATTCCACGAATTCTGATCCAAAAATATCGGATTTGGAACCATATTTTTCATTCTGTTTTCCGAATTTATTTGGAACGGAATCAAAATTGTATATAAAATTATCGAAAATTTTGATTTTTGATCCGATTAATTTTAATTCACAGTAATAACTTCTAGTAGAGAAATCGGAGTTCAGTTCCGCGATTTCAATTATTTATTTAGAATTTTAACTTCTATTAGGTTTAGGCTTTAATTAAAAAAATCCTTTATGGTGATTTTCATAATTTTTTAATTAACTTCATTTTTAATAGAAATTTCTACTAGGATTAGACATTATCATTTTTGTTTTTATTTTGCATTTTTATCAATCAATTATATGCTTTGAGTTCATCAAAATTGATTATGTTAACAAAATATAGTAGCAAACTTACGACTTATTATACTTCTAAAATTTGAGTATTAAAAACATTCTAATGGCTAAGTTTTATATCTAATTGATAAACGAAAAATTAATAAATCATTGCTAATCTAAAATTAATTTTTAATATACGTATATGTATTAACTTGTACGTATAAAGTCGGTGACTACGAGTGATTCAATTACTATCATATGTTGCGACGAAAAATAAATTTGGATAGTATTGCATTTTTTTTTTGTCAAATCTATAATTAATAAAAAATACCAATTAATAAACAAAATGTGTAGAAGAATTTCCAATCGAAATATCTCTCAAGAAATACAGCCGTAAATGGCGAAGCTATAACATAAAAAAACGAAGAACGAAAAACGACGTCGTAATTGTGCCATTAAAACATTTGTCTAGAAGGCCCTTAATTATACATAATTGTAATTTGGGCCAATCTAATCGAACATCTACTAATAATAATATTATTTTAATTTTTAAATTATAATTAATCAATCACTTTATTATATATTATGAATTAATTTAAATAATTCATGTCTGCAGAATAACAGCCAAGCAATTATCCACCTCCTTATGCAAGAGCTTAGTGTATTTAGCCACCGGAGAATCGACGTGGAACTCGGCCAGCGCCTCCTCGCAATCGCCATGCAAGGCGGCGCTGAGTCGCGACATGACGGAGCCGATGTCCTGGACCTGTATGGATCCGAGGCTCTTCTCCATGTCGACGATTCTCCCCTCGAAATCCTCGATGCATGAATCCAATATCGATTTCTGGCTCTTGATTTCTAGGGTTGAAATCGCCGGCTTCACCATCGGAACCATCCCGGGGAGGCGCTTTGCCAGCTCGAGGGTTGTCCGGAGGGAGTTGACGGAGGCATCGTGCCAGTTGGTGGCGTTCTTCACCATTTTGTTGCACAGCCGCTTGTGGGAGGCGGTGCGGCACCAAGGGTTCACTCCGGCGAAGCTACGAGCACCCGCGGTGGGACCCTCGGCCGCGAGAAGGAGGAGAAGAGCGGCCGCGGCGGCTACGAATAGATAGTTGAACTTCTTTTGAGCCATGATATTTTTTTATGTTTTTGGCTCTTGAAATTTAGCCCTTCTATCTCTCTTAGTTATCTCTCTCTCCTTTTTTTTTTTTTTCTTTTAATTTGTTGATGATATTTTATTATATATAAATGGGAATTTTCTATTTCTTGAAAAAAATTAATTTTGTTTGTGGTACGGATTATGGTGCTGTTAAAAGGAAGCGGTTCTCCTTTGTTATAGACAAGTTCTTGACGTACGTTCGTTGTTTTAAACAAGTTTTTAATGTTTTTAATCGGTTACAAGTTTACAAATTAATGCGTGATTAATTAAATTAAATGGATACGAAATTTATAAGTGTTACTAATGTGAGATACAAATCTTTAGATTATTAATGCAAGGTTGAAAAGTAATCTAAGTTATATGGCTAACTCAAGCTTGCTTCATTAAATATAGTATTCATATGGGAGGTGCTTCAATAAATTTATAAATAAATACATAAATTAATTAATTAAGGAAAAAAAAAAAGCTCCCCTCTAGAATTACAATTCTCTCTACAATAAAATAAATTCATCTTTAATTTGTAAAATCATATCGAATTATTAATGGTACGAAAATGAGTTTATCTTGATATATAGATCAAAATTCTCTTGATTAAGGCGGGAAAGAGAAGTAAACATATGAAGATATTATATACTAACAAATGTTAAAAACTCGATCTAGTAAATTTTACTAATATTGTTCACGAATCGAAACCTTTTTTCCTTCCTCTCGTTACTTAACCTACTTTTTTTCCGAAGCCCGGTGATTCTTTAATTAGGAATGCTAAAAAGTTTGTTGTATATCGAGTAAAGAAGAAATTGTACAGTAGAACCTCGATAAATTAATAACACCGTTTAAATAATAGTTTCTTCCGGTCCCGACTCACTCAAAACCAACTAAATTATTAGTTCGATAATTTAATATTCGCTAAATTAATAGAATGTTGCTAGTCCCGACTGTATTAATTTATAGAGGTTTAACTGTATATGGATATATCCACACCATGAATGATTAAATAGTCTATAATAGTTAACTTTGTTGAGAGTATGGGTCTCCAAATGGGATTCGATGATACATCGGGTTATATACACTGGGTGATTTCTAACTCTTGATCTGCATATAATAATCACGCATACCTATGTGTCTGCGTCTTTAGTTGATGATTATTTAACTCCATCAACGGTAATAACTCACTCAGTGTATATGACTCGGCGTAACATCGCCAAATGCTCAATATTGTCAATTGCAGGACCATAGGGATCTAATTTTAGGAGGAAATATTTGTTTCTTCATGGTTGATGGTTTTTGCACTACTCAATTCATATTGTTTATAAACTAGGTTTTGAATAATAGTATGTTTGTCAATTCAAAATCATAGGTTGGCTTGTAAATTGGTATGATTTCATTCCTTTGCATGTATTGTAAAAAAATTCCCTTTATATGTGGAAAATGATATATAGAATAGTTATAATTCTTTGGAGTAACCTTGGCAATGCTAATTGGTTGAGCAATTAATTAGAAGACCTCACCATCTCTCAAATGGTTACAATAAATATTCCCATCCCACATAAAGTTTCTATAAAAAAAATATAAATATAAATATAATGATTATATATTATATATATAACAACTAAACAACAATGAATTATTTATTAAAAAAAAAAACACAAGTGGTATTTTTATTTTTAAGTCTAAGATATTGGAGATATTATCACCTTGCAGAAATAAAGTAGTTTTGGTTAGCATGTAATAACTAGCCAATGGCAAGCTGTCAATTATTCCACGCGTCATTCAAAAATATATATAAAAAAATTAAAAAATTAAAAATTAAAAGCAAGCACGTAGCAAGTGATGATTATCATTAACTAACCTTAATTTTATAATTAGATAACTTGCAAGATTCTATATTATTATTCTCCCCACAGGTACCAAGACAAAGCTGACTATAATTAAATAATTAGATGCTTGCAAGATTCTATATTCCCACAAGTATTCAGTACCCAGCTGAATATACTATCAATAATTCAAAATTACCTCAGGGGTACAGAAATCTTGAATCTATCAACAAATTACTTTTTTTTTTACAGTTAAACTAAGACCTAGTTGATGAAGATAATGTTGTAATAATACCCCTTGTGTCTTTTCGAATCATGTTCGAGGCACGAGGTTTTAGGTAAGAATCGTAAGCAAGTGAAATTTAAGACAACTTGCGTAAGATATTGAAGATTTCTACTGTGAGAGACTTCTACCAAGTTTATGACGATAACACCCTCGTGTTTATGTGTGTAAATATACCGATATTCCTTAAAAATACCTGCTGATGGATATATTGCAGTTTCTTTAACCACAGATCTTACACGTTCTCCATTTCATTTCCTGCAAATGAATGAGAGAAGGGCATAATTGTCATTACAGACATGAAATCGAAACAGACAAAACAAACAAATAAAAAAAGGTCTAGTAGGAATCTTATATAGAATAATATACAAAGTCAAGAATTGCACATTCTCTTGTGACCTTTTAGATTCCTGGTAAGCTAAGGCTCCAAAGTCAATGCCAGAAACAAATCGTGAAACTCAAAACATTACGATCCCACTACGAAGAAACAATTGAAATTTACGCAACTAGGCCATTTAACAATCAAAACTCCATATACAAGCAATTTTCTTCCCTCCCCTCAACCCCTGGAAAACCGATTCGCATGTTGGAAACATTCAATGTTTCTTTATTTTCTTAAATGTCAAACAACAACTGAGCAATGAGACTCGACGATAGTGAACAAACTTCTACCCCTTTCTTGCACACAAAAAGACACTTACGCAATAATTTTTTTTTTTTACATTAATCACAAACCTGAACAAGTTTGAAATTCGCCAACTCTCCAAAGACACAGGTTGTCCTTTTCAGCTGTGAGCTAATACTTATATGTATATAAATATATATATAAAAAAATATATTCTAGTAATTAATTGTACTGGATTAAAACAGTATATAAGAAGCACCCAAGATTACTTCTAAAGATCATCTCTTTCTCTGCATAGTAAAGTGATCCAAAGGGTAAGCAAAAGCTTACCACCTCTAATTTTCTCTTTGGTTCACTTTCTTGCAGCTACTAAACTAAAAACCAGACATGGAGAACGTACCTGCTTTCAGCGCTACAGAAGAGTCTGGCCGGAAGAAGTTTGCGCTTCCGGTGGACTCTGAGCACAAAGCCACCGAATTCCGGCTATTCTCAGTGGCGGCACCGCACATGCGTGCATTCCACCTGTCCTGGATTTCCTTCTTCGCCTGCTTCGTCTCCACCTTCGCCGCCCCGCCTCTGCTGCCAATCATCCGAGACGATCTCGATCTCACCGCCACAGAAATTGGAAACGCAGGAATAGCAGCGGTCTCCGGTGCGGTGTTTGCCAGGGTGGCAATGGGGTCGGCCTGCGATCTATTCGGGCCCCGTCTAGCTTCCGCCGCCCTGACACTGCTGACTGCTCCGGCGGTCTACTGCAGCTCCATCGCCAGCGGTCCTAGCACTTTCCTCATCGTCCGATTCTTCACCGGTTTCTCACTCGCAACCTTTGTGTCCACACAGTTCTGGATGAGCTCCTTGTTTTCCGCTCCAGTCGTCGGAACAGCAAACGGTGTTGCGGGAGGATGGGGAAACCTCGGTGGGGGTGCGACTCAGCTGATCATGCCCCTAGGATTCGAACTCATCTTGAAAATGGGTTCCGACAAATTCACGGCCTGGAGAATCGCGTTTTTCATCCCTGGCCTGTTTCAGATGCTGTGCGCGTACGGAATTTTCTTTCTGGGCCAAGATTTGCCAGATGGAAACTACGCCCAGCTCCACAAATCGGGAGACAAGCACAAAGACAAATTCAGCAAGGTTCTGTATCACGCCGTCACAAACTACAGAGGGTGGATCTTGGCTTTGACTTACGGGTATTGCTTCGGAGTTGAACTCGCGATAGACAACATAATCGCGCAGTACTTTTACGATAGATTCAACGTGAGCCTTCACACAGCTGGAATCATTGCAGCCAGTTTCGGTTTGGCGAATTTCTTCTCGAGACCTGGAGGAGGTATGCTGTCAGATATTGTTGCAAGGAGGTACGGAATGAGAGGTAGGTTGTGGGCACTCTGGTCAGTGCAGACTTTGGGAGGAATATTTTGTATTATTTTGGGGAAAGTCGGAACATTGGGTGTGTCAGTCGCTGTGATGCTCATATTTTCGGTTTTCGTTCAAGCTGCTTGTGGACTTACTTTCGGGGTTGTTCCTTTCGTTTCAAGAAGGTACGATTTTTGTCTGTCTATCGGTTCACTAACATTTTATCATATAATAATATAAACTTGTTTGATGAAATATTGTTGTTATTACCAGGTCATTGGGAATTATATCGGGGATGACGGGAGCAGGTGGAAACGTGGGAGCAGTTATTACACAAGTAATATTCTTCCGAGGATCGAGATACACTACAGAAAAAGGTATAATGCTAATGGGGGTGATGATTATAGCATGCACATCCGTAATTACGTTGATACACTTCCCGCAATGGGGTGGAATGTTCACCAAACCATCAAAGGGGACAACGGAGGAAGATTATTACCTTTCTGAATGGAGCGAAGCCGAGAAGGAAAAAGGTTACCACAAGGCTAGCTTAAAGTTCTCGGAAAACAGCAGACACGAAGGCGGAAGAAGAGTTGGAATAACAGAGTCTCCGGATACACACAAATGAGTATTCCGTCGGCCTGCTTTTCTTTTAAGAATTTCTGCAAAGTGTTGATTGCATGAAGAGATTACTGCTCAGTTGAATATTCTTTTGATTTGGTTTGGTGTGAAGAAGAACGTACTGTGACAAATATCTGTATTTTGTTGTGTTTTGTTTTGTTTTATTTGTATTGGTTCAAGTTCCCTGCTGTAAAAGGTTTTCATTTTAATGTGCATGTATCTCTTTTATTTGTATAACATTGTATTGTTACTCTCTATCTGTTTATGATGTACAAAACTCAACAATGACAAATCTTCGTTTAGCAATCCGTAACTATTTCGAAAATTGAGATATTATTCCAGCAGTGTTTATGAATTCTAGATTCCCCTACATACCCTCACAAAGCAAAACGCAATCAGTACTACTACACATTTGAAATAATTTAAACCAGCTTAACTCTAACGTAAGTTTTCGAGTTTTACACGATAAATTCCAGCAGTATAAGTGAATTCTAGCATATTAAGGAAAACAAAAAACACAATGTTGTGAAATCAGACAAGGGACAACAGTATGAAGAACCAGCATATTACGATAGGCAATCATTTGATTCGAAAACCAAATTCACACATTTCAACATGTTTGTAGGATTATTTCTGCAAATTAGACAACGTATAAGCCCTAGGAAGCTGTAAATCATGTTCAAAGGGGATTAAATAAAAAAAAAAAAAAAAAAAAAACGAACTTTCGAATGGCAATTCAAATTCACAAGAGATTGCATCTTTCAGCTTAAGAAAAACTCACCGGCGACGTCTGTCCGACGAGTTCATCCACCGGGTTTTGCTGATTGAATACGACGTCGTGTCATCGGTTAAGCCCCAATTACGCAATTCGACAATTTTTGTGATTAGGGTTCCAATTTTGAGGGATTTAGCTCCCACCAACACTGAACCAGAATCTTAGCCCCATCGAATCGGGCCCAAATAGTAATTATATGATCATTATGGATCAAGAACTAAATTTTATTTTCACCCAAGGCAAGGCCCAAGGGTTGGTATAAAGTTGACAAATGATTAAATAGTGAGTTTTATTTATGGTCTTACTACTAATACAATATTCTCATCTAATCATTTAAATAAACATGTCGCAAATTGATCAGATTCATGAATGAATTACATCAAATGTGAAGCATAACACTTGCATAATAGGCAAAATTAATCCAACAAATCCCTTATAGAATTCTAACAAAATCCTAAATTACGAGTTTAGATACTATGTTCTTCGAAGGAAAACAATAAAAATAGGAAAAAAGAAATTGTGATATACTTGATGTGAATTGTGATAGACATAAACTTATTTATTATTATTAACATAAATTGACAAGTGAAAATGATCAATTTTGTTTTAAAAAAAAATTAAAAAAAATCGGGTCAATGAAAATTGAAAACAACCACAAACGTCAGGACACAAGACGCTGTTTGAAAGTCCCTTTCGACCCAACGTTCATTCAAACAAGTTGGTGCAAGTGGAAATCCAATCTACTTCATTTTTTTTTTCTTCCTATATTTCAATCTTCATATATGTAACTAAGATCAAGAAAAAGGGTAAATATGGTAATTTCTATGAGTGAGGTGTAAGTCTCACGTGTCAGCTGGCTACTAATTATGGCAGTGGGGTCAAATTTTTTTCCTCTTCTGAAAATTTAATATGGTCGGCTCCTCCTCTCTTGTATGTTTGGTGATATTCATTATTGTGCCCATCTTCTTTAATTTTCTGCTTCTTGATTGTAATTTTTCAGTTTTTTTTAAAAAAAAGTCAACATGTAGTTGACTTTCTTGCTTCACTCAGTTGCGAAAATATATACGTTGAGCTATGTGAAAATTAATAAGAATCAAAGATGAAGATAATCATGATTAATACTGCACTACTAATGGCCGTGATTCTGATGGTGTTGCCGGATCCAACATGGTCCGACCCGAGATCCAAGACCGTGAAGCTCATCTGCGGCGAGCAATCGGAGCACAACGCCACCCTCTACGTGCCCAACTTCGTCGCCACCATGGAAAACATCAGCGCCCAAATCCGGAATTCGGGCTTCGGGCTTTCAGTAACGGGCCCTGGCAACATCGACACCAACTACGGTCTCGCCCAGTGCTACGGCGACCTCTCCCCGCTCGACTGCGTCCTCTGCTACGCCGAGGCCCGCACCGTCCTCCCCCAGTGCTTCCCGGCCAACGGCGGCAGAATATTCCTCGACGGCTGCTTCATGCGGGCCGAGAACTACAGCTTCTTCCACGAGTACTCCGGCCCGAACGACGTCGCCGTATGCGGGAACGAAACCCGGACGGGCCCCGCGTTTCCGGAGTCGGTCAGGCGGGCTTTGAACGACGCCGTTTTAATGGCCCCCGAAAAGAACGGGTACGGTCGGGCTGAGGTGGCGGTTTCCGGTGACGGAAACGGGTCGGCTTATGTATTGGCCGATTGCTGGAGGACACTAAACGCGAGTGCTTGCAGAAGCTGTCTGAAGAAAGCTTCTTCGTCGGTAATGAAATGTTTGCCTTTGTCGAACGGTCGAGCACTGAACGCCGGCTGTTTTTTGAGATACTCCAACACTAATTTCCTTAATCCTATTCCTCAAAATCGGAATTCAAAAGGTATATCAAAAATAAAATATAAAATATATAAAAATTAAAAAAAAAAAAAAAAAAAAAAAAAACCATGTTTTTTAATTTTTTTTTTTGTGTCTGATTTTCTTTTTTTTTGGAAATTGCAGAAAGAATAATAGTAATTGTGATGGCATGTGTTAGTGCGGCGGCAGTTTTAATCATAGGAGCAGTAATTGGAGTTTATACATGGAAGCAGAGAATTATTCAAAGGAAAAGAAAAGGTTTAAATATTATATATTATGTTTAATTAAATTGTCTAATTTAATTTCAATAATATTCATGTCAGAAAAATTAAATCTGATTCTTTTTGTTACAAACTCCATTGTTTCAATTTCCAGGCTCAGATGACACCAAAAAATACGCGAAAACGCTAAACGACAGCAGCTTGAACTTCAAATATTCGACACTCGAAAAAGCCACCGCGTCCTTCGATGAAGCTAACAAGCTCGGCCGAGGCGGATTCGGTACCGTCTACAAGGTAGTCCCGAATCCGAAAAAAGTAGTACTATTTAATTTAATTATTAAAATGTCCGAAAACGGAATGTGTGTGTGTGTGTGTTTTTGTTGTAAAATGTATAAAAGTGCAGGGAGTTTTGCCAGACGGAAGAGAAATTGCGGTGAAGAGGCTCTTCTTCAACAACAAACACAGAGCATCCGATTTCTACAACGAAGTCAAAATCATAAGCTCGGTCGAACACAAAAACCTAGTTAGACTCTTGGGTTGCAGTTGCTCGGGTCCAGAAAGTCTACTCGTTTACGAGTTCTTGCCTAACACGAGCCTCGATCGCTTCATCTTCGGTCTGATTTTTTATATTTTATCCTATATTTTAATTTTTTTTCTTGTTTTGACGTGTAATTTATATCGGATGAGTAAATAGATTCGAACAAAGGCAAAGGGTTAAACTGGGAAAAAAGATTCGAGATAATAATCGGAACAGCCGAAGGATTAGTCTACCTCCACGAAAACAGCAATGCAAGAATCATCCACCGAGACATAAAAGCAAGCAACATTTTATTAGACTCGAGACTTCGTGCTAAAATCGCTGATTTCGGACTAGCTAGGTCGTTTCAAGAAGATAAAAGCCACATCAGCACCGCTATAGCCGGAACATTGTAAGTATATATATAATATAACGACTTTCCGGAAGTTTCTAGAAGCTTCTTCGACAGTGTTATAAGTTATAAATTCCCAATATTGCAGGGGATATATGGCGCCTGAATACTTAGCACACGGCCAGTTAACAGAAAAGGCAGATGTGTACAGCTTCGGTGTGCTCTTGCTCGAAATAGTCACCGGCAGACAGAACAACAGAAGTAATACTTCGGTGTACGCAGAAAGTTTGGTGACTATCGTAAGTTCTAGAACCTTCTAGAAGAATCGCACACGTCAGCATTTCAATCATTTTATATTCAACAGCGTCGCACTTTATTTTATTTTATTAATATAATGCAGACATGGAAGCGGTTCCAACAAAGGACGGTGGAAGAGATTTTCGACCCGAACTTAGTAACGTCGCACAATTACAATTACAATATTGAGACGAGAAATGATATTCTACGCGTGGTGCACGTGGGACTACTGTGCACCCAAGAGATCGCTTCGTTGAGACCGTCGATGTCAAAGGCATTGGAGATGCTGGTGAAGAAGGACGAAGATCTTCCTGCACCAACTAGTCCGCCTTTTGTGGACGATAACACGATGGAACTCAACGGAACGAATGAACACCCATCTCCGCCCCTCGATTACGGGAATTCTGATTCGGCTGCCAGCATGTCACAGAGTATATTCTTTCCCAGGTGACATTTATATTTTCGATTTTAAAAAAGTACCGATCCGTTCTACTATATAGTATCGGTTTCGTAATGCAAATAAAGACAAGAAACAGAACAACGGGCAAAAATATTAAATACGGGAGATTATCGAAGATCAGTCTTGTAAGAAGAAATGTGGTGAGAGATTATCGAAAACAGCCAACTGCATATTCTCGGGCGATTTCCAGTGGCGTTTCCGTTGATTTATGAACCAGTTGTTTATTTGCTTCTGGTCGAGCCCCGTCGATTCAGCTAGTGCTATTTTATCACATTCCTGCGTATATTTTTGTAATAATTAATAAATTCTTGTAATTATTGATAAAATAATGACGACGATTATGTAATAACGAAATACCGTGGGATAAGGCCATTTGCAGTGCAAATTCCACCATTGGAGAAGAGTTTGCCTTGCCTCCTTTGGTAGTTTACCTTTCTTCTTCTTCTTCGAAAATTCGTGTTTCAGGCTGCTGATGTGGCTGCCGTACATACGTACGAGCTTCTCTTTTAGCTGTCCTTCTTCGCTACTTTTCGTTGTTAGTTCTCCATTTTCTATGTTGTCTGTATCGACTTCTTTGCTCAACTCCTCGTCCGACCACGGTGAAACGTCGTCTACTAGTACCCGAGAAACGAATTCGGAAATGTTATTTAGTTTAAGAATCGATATGTTACATGCATCTAACCATGCAAGTTAATCAATACCTTCAATCATGCTTATATATATAATTTCGCAAGAAACTGTATGACTTTTCGTGGAATTTTTTTCATTCCAAATAATATTTCCCAGAAAATGCCGATTCTACCCCTACTAACGTGGCATTTCTTATGCTACTTTTTAAAGGCAAAAATTTCCCTCGGGGAGGCTTTACAAGCAACTTTTTCTTAAACGATACACTCACAAATTTTTAGTACACTATTATCCATCTGAGAGTAATTTTTTTGTTTAAAAAGTAGCGTAAAGAAATGCTACGTTGGCAGGGGTAGAATTGACATTTTTCAGGACATATTAACCAGAATTAAAAGGATTCTGTGAAAAATTACACCGTAAGGGGTCAATGCAAGACGGAAAAAAACATCGGAGGGGGGGGGGGATTTTAGTAATTACGGGTAGGTGGGTCATTTTTCCTAATTTAACTAAGTTCACGGAGTTTCCGTAATTTACCCATTTATATTGGTGGGCCCAAATGGGCCCAGGAAAACTTTAAATATGGGCCATAGATAGTAATAAATGTGGACAGTATTTATGCAATTAAATACGAGAGCAAGTTCGTGTGGTGGGCCGGGCTTCAGCGTAAACCCCGGGCGTCCCATGTGAAAGAAAAAACACCACCCGCCTTATCCGGGCTTTTCCCTCTCTCTCTCTCTCTCTCTCTCACACACAAACACACGCACACACAACACACATACCACAAAAAATATACACGCATAAATTAAATAAAATAATAACACGAATCGTGATAATCAACTAGTTTGGTTCATGCACACACCTTTACTTTCATATAACCTTCATCAAAATTCAGACAATTCCCAGTGCAACTCTTCTGTCACACACTAATTAAGTGAAAAAAAATTAAAATACTAAAAACAATTTCAAGACGATTTTTAGTGTTAAAACTAGGACAGTGTGAACACTACTAGAATGTTTAGCTTGGTTTTCATTTCACTTTCATTCTATTTTTCAGATTCTTCTTCCACATTGCATTTTTCCAACACAATATGATCTGACCGTTGCAATGTATTTTATCTCATCTAAAATTAGACTTAAACATCTATAAATTAATATAGTCGTGCCTAGCAAAATTCTATTAATTCAGCGAAATTTTAAAATATCAAACTGATAATTCAGTAAGTTTTTACCGCTATTATTCAAGCAAGGTTATTAATTTATGGATGTCCTACTATATAAACAAACATTACTTTCGTTCTCAAATGATTCCCTCAAAACATATTTCTCCAAAATAAAATGAAAAATAATCCCGAAAACGAATCAAAACATTAGCAATTAGATCAAATTACATGTATGACACACAATCAAGAACCATATTTGGATTGAACAAATAATTAAGGCGAAAAAAAAATGTTATTAAGGGAGAGGGGAGACAGCATCTTGGAACACATGTACCTTAACACTAGCTAAATATGAAATGCACGTGAAAATGTGCTGATGATGATTCAACACCGAAGTGGACAACCTCGTTTGTGCCTCCTAAGTACATCTTAATTAATTACGATTAATTAAGAGCTTAAAAGCATTTTTAAGATTGAGTTCAGAAAACAAGATTAAGCCCAAAAACAAGGACAGCTAAAACTAGAAACTAACACATCTGGAAAAAAAAAAAAAAAGGGTTTTGTACTTGTAAGGCTGTTACTATACATATAAACTAATAAACTCACACATGACCTCCACACATTTGGAGATTCAGACAACATCTTTTTTCATTGGATAAATAGTTATTTAAATAATTATGATTTTTTTTTTTAACTAAGTAGTTAATAAGATTTGTTCATGCGGTTTTTTTTTTTTTAATAATAGATCCCGATTTGTACTTAACCACACTTAACTGACTTAAGTACGTACAGTTTATGCTCGTTGTTTAATGCAAGCTGGCACAAGAAAGAACGATCTAAAACGCACACGAAATAATAAACGAAGGAATTATTAAATCCAGGTGCGCCCGAATTATCTCATGTGACACTACAGTACGATTCGCGCGCGTATGACCATTTTATACGATAATAAATCATAATTTATAAGGATCCTAAAGTAAATATATGATCTTCATGTGAAATGATTTAATTACTACCAATTAACACGTACAAGAAAACATTGCTTTAAGTGCCAACCAATTAGCACTTAACCTCAGCCAACAACACATGAACTAGTCAACTATTTTTGTATGTGTTATAACTTGTGAACCATATATAATGAAGTACATTAACTACATTTAAAGAGAAAAATGAATAAAAATATAATTATACTAGGGGTGATCATTTGCAGTACTTAAGAAATTTAATTAATCCATTTTGGTTTAATTTACCTTCATCTAGCTAGGTCATTTTTATAGCTATATATCTTTCTTTCTTTTTTTAATTTATTTTTTAATTAGTTTATTTGGTAATTTGCTAAGAACTCTTGTGCATTATATGAAGAACAATTAACGATTTTACATAATTTATCTCAGATTTAACATATATGCATGTGAATAATCTTTCAAATATTGGAGGGTAAATGTGGTAAATTGAATAAAAAAAAATATATATATAAATAATATAATCTTGCATTGATAGGTCAAATCAAAATCCGTAGCTGTGATTTATTGGCAAGCTTTTAAAAATATATTTTATATTTGCTCTGACACGAAAAACAAAAGATGAATGAAAGGTAGACTGCCAATTAATTACGACAAGGAAGAAATGGAGAAATGAGCTAGTGTAATAACTACAAAACTACTGTTGGGAAGTCATGTTTGTAGCTACTTATTAGCACAGAATCCCACTTCACTTTCCCTTTCGTTTTAAGGTTTACTACTCTTTCCTATACATACACCCAAGCAACACATATATATATAAACACACACACACACACATATATACATATACATACAAGGAAAACCAGGGCAGCTCCCTTCAATTCATCAGAAGGAATATAATATGACCTCTCTTTCAAGTTTAGGGTTTTTAGGGTACGTCGCAGCAGAAACCTTTTTGTAACTATTCTGTGTGTGTGTGTGTGTGTGTGTGTAAGAGAGAGAGAGAGAGAGAGAGAGAGAGGTACCGTTGCAAAGATGCAGGAGTTGGGAGTGGAGTTTGTGGAGGAAGGAAGTAGCTTCATCAAAGGGCCTTGATAGGTCAGATTTGTACTTTACCAGTATCTCACAATAGCTTTCCTGTATTACATCAAACATATATATATCATATCATCAGACAAAAGGAAATGAAAAAAACAGGAGAAAGAAAGAAAGAAAGATTAATTAATTGAAGACCATGAAGTGGTCGAGTTGAGGATCGACTCCTAAGCGAATGGATGAAACGGCGGCGTACTGATGTTGTTTCTCTCTCATCATCATGATTTCATCCAGCATATACACTATCTCCGGCGGTGCTCCAAACTGCACAAAATTAAATTAAATTATACACAGCTAGCTGTCGTCGATCACCGTATCAATAAGTTTTATCAGTTTATAATGATTAAATGAATGAATAAATAAAACCTTTTGGCAATCAATATAGGCATGGAGGAGTTTTGGGAAGGAAGGGTGTGAGGCGATCTTGGCCTTCATCAAGGATGCCACGTCATCATCTTGATTATTATTATTGATGGAAACTGATTCTTGATCTTGATCAGATGTTACTACTGCAGAGCTGTAATATTGGAACCCCGATGATCCAAACACCGTCGTCTGCTGGTGGTGGTGATGCGGCGGCGGCGGCGGATTATGATCATCGGGGTTGTAGTGATATTGATGATATTCCATTGGTATCATAAGATTCTCCGGTGACATTAAAGCCTTGTCTGCGATATATTCTGTTGAATCAACCCCACACATGCCGTCCATATATATATTTATATATATATATATATATATATATATATATATATATGCTTATTGCAAGCTCTGAAAATATTTGTTTTAATTTTTTCAGGACTTTTTAAAGATATATACAAGCAATAAAAAAAAAAAAAAAAAAAAAAAAGAATCAAGGTTTAGGGTACCAGCTTCGGAGTTTATTACAGAAGTGGTGATGGTCTATGCCGGAGGAGGAGGTGGTGGTGGTGGTGGTGGTGGTGGTGGAGGAGTGTGTGATTATACAATGGAGAACAAACAAAGAATGGAGATGCTCTAAGTCCTTGAAGCTGAGGCCCACGTTTTCTATTATTAATTCATCACCGTATTAGGGTTTTTTTTTTTTATTATTATTATTTTTTTTTTTTATTATGTCTATCCCTTTTATTTTCTTTTAGATAAATAGTAAATACTAAGAAGAATTACTACAATGTTTGTATCCAATATTCGGTAAAATACACCCGATGATTATTAACCGTTGAGCTGCACATAATCACATATATTCATGTGTATATGTGGTTAGTGAGTAATTATTTAACCACATCAATGCATGGTTAGCTATGCTGCACGGACACGGATATGTGGACACGCCGATACGCGGATACGGATACGGTAATACGGCATTTCCAAAAAATTAGGATACGGACACGCGGCGGATACGCGTAAATATAAAAAATATAGGGGTATATTTATAAATAATAAAAATATAAGGGTACATTTAGAAATTGTAAAAATATGTATAAGTCGTCATCGCATAAGAGAACGGCTCGCCCTTGTTGCTCGTGTTCTTGGTCGCCGTCGCATGCTAGACTTTTGGAGTTTTTGGTGGACTCACAAAGAAAACAGAGGAAATCTGTATTATAGAGAAAAGAAAATGCGCATTTTTTTTGTTAGGGCTCCCTCTTAAAACATAAGAGAAGTGTCCCAACTTTTTTAAAATTGTGGACACTGCCCGACACGGGTGTCCTATTTTTAGCGAAATTACGACACGGCCCGACACGGGTGTCCGAGAAGTATCCGAGGGTGTCCGAGTGTCCAAGTATCGGATACGGGGACTCTTCACCTTCTAGAAGTGTCCGTGCAGCATAGATGGTTAGAAATCATATGGTGTACATGACCCGGGTTACGGCCCTAACCATATGTTTATCTAAACTTGAAAATGCAATCAAAATATAATTATAATTTGGAATACAATGGGTCAATTTTTGAAGTTTCCTATTCTTGAATGGGATTTATTTTAATTTATTTATTCTAATCTAATATATGTTTGTCATTTGTTATAAATTTGAATTAATTATAGAAATATCTTTAGTTTTTCTTATTAAAGTCAATAAATATTAGTACTTATTCGAGTTTCTTGTGAAAAATCATAAAAGAAATTTTGACGACGAAGCCGTGAACAGTTGGCTCATTTTATTTGCAAATATTTGCTCCGAGTTGAAATCAATTACTTTTACTAAGGGAAACGGAAGAATAAATACGGTTTTATACATCTACGGTTTAAAACCACACGATCGTAGTATCTCATGAACTGAATAAAAACCAAATGTGTTGAATAATGTACTTTATTGCAATTGGGTATAAAATTATAAATACATGACATAGTATTTGAGTGTTTATTATACATGGTCAAAAGATACAAAGATTCTTCAAGACTATAGCCAATTTTGGGAGAAAGTGGTCATATTTAATATGGCTTTCAATGAGACAGAAATAGAAGAGAAAATATTCATCAAAAGAATTATTAATTATTATCATGGTAATCATGGAGGTATGGAACAACATTCCCATTATCTTTTTTTTTTTCTTTTCTTTTTCTTTTTTCCCTTTTTTTTCTTCCTTAATTGACCTAAAACCAAGATAAAATTTAATAGTAATGGTATCCATAAAGATTGTGTTATTCCATGATATGTGTGTGATCTGTATTTATTTGCAAAAACCTATATTTATCCTCGTCTCAAACTTTTTCCTTATACTTTCCCTTTAGTATTTACTTTAATTCCTTAGTGTTGGATATTTAGTCCAATTTGAATTAATCAAGAATTCAGTTCATTATTCATTTCAGTTAAACCTGCTGTCTAATCATCTTAGTGAAATATATCCGGATTTCAAATCCGTCAATTATATTTACGTCTTTTCAGGTGAGCAGTGAAATATAGATTAGACGTGCATTAAATGTTGACACATGGCTTAGGCGATTGACTCTCTCACTAGTTTATTGTCAACAATCATCTTGCTAGCTCGCAGTCGCTCATTCTCTCGCTTACTCAATGTTTGTCTCGCTCGTCGGAGGTTACGCGCGGGAGCCTAATTCCACGGGGTGTGAAAGACGACCATTTGATGTGGGCTTTTACCATTATGGGCCGGACACGCTTAATGGGCCGATATGGTTGAAATTGTTTCGGATTACATATGATATGACAATTACTAGCGTAACACAAAAATCTATATTGGTGAGTGGATATATATGTTTTTAGTATAAATTTGACCTAATTAATGTAAAATTCCACCATTACCCCTCAATTTAGTTAAAATTTTCCTATCGTTTGGGTGAAAAAATGTATATAATAATGAATTTCCATATTTTGGTGTTGGATCCATTGGACTAAAAGATCTCTTGAAAACTGATTTGGGCTGGAGGCCTCCTTCGGCAGGTATTTTCTTAATGGGCCCACTTATGAATTGGTCATCTAAATCTTGTACATTTATTACATTATTTAAAAAACATAAAATAATAGAAACATTAACTTTATGAGATTCTACACCTGGTGTATTTCACTGGGCGATTTTAAACCGTAGATCTATATAAATAAATATTCACGAAGTAATCATACATACGAGTGTGTGTTATTATGTATAGATCAAAGGTTTAAGTTCATCAACTGTATTTCAATGGACGTATCATCTATAAAACCCTCAAATAAATCTAAATTTTCCTATTAGAGCAACTCCAATGGAGTTGTTATTAAATGAGTTATCAAATCTCTTAACTACCATTTGACTCCTAAAATTTAAAAATTATGTTCTCCAAAGGGGTTATTAAAATGGGTTTGTATTTTGATATTTCTCATTTTTGAATATAAAAATACTTCCTGCAAATTGAGTTATCAAAAAAATAACTACCTAACCAGCCATTCACAAATTGACACGTGTCAATTACATATAAAATTATCAAAAAACTTCCAATTGATAATAAAATTTGATAACCATGGTTGGAGTAGATGAATGTTAAATATATTTTAAAATATTATCTTAAATATCAAATGAGCATTTGATAATCCAATTTTGATATTTAGCATTGGAGTTGCTCTTAAAACTCAATAAAATTATCAAAATCAATATTAATTATTTAATTAGTCTCCTCCGTCAATTTCTCTATCTTGAATATCCAAAAATAAATACATAAATAAAACCTTTCTTTGAATTTGTAAAATATAAATAGAAGAATTATAATTAAAAAAAAAAAAAAAAAAAAGCAATGGTGACTTGGGTAACAATGTCCCAATACTAGTTTATCTGAAATTTATCACTTTTCATATATTTATACGATTTTGGTGTCGGCCAATTGAACTCGACGCTCCTTTTCATTTTCATTTTTCAAAAGCTAACTTCTCTCTTTTTTACTATATTTACAAATCCCAAGTAAGTATTTTGCTTATTCTATATGTTTGTTTATATTAAATATTTTAATTATTATTGAAACATGTTTGTTTATATTAAATAAAAATTTAATATGAGTTTTCAACTGATTTATTGCTCCTAATACTACAGTTACATAGCTTAATCAGGGTTAGATGTCATTAACAATAAATTATAAATAAATAAGTTTATTATGTATCTATGTTAATGGGCGACACATCAATATAATTAGTGGATTTACTGGTGTAGTGGAAAAGTGAAGGGAATCCATTATCGAAACCAATCACCATATTCCACATTTATCTCAATATTAACTCTTATAGTACCGCAAGGAATCCACTAACGGTTAAAGCAGACGAATCTGTGTCAATTGATACACGTTTGAATATTTTTGTCAACGATCGTTAGGTCTAACTTGTCACACATGGTTAGCCAATCGTGATTTATGTATTTCGTATGATTTGTGAACTACTATACATAGATTTACCCAATGCACTTATATAGTTGGTTGTCGGTTCTTTCTTTGCAAATAAAAAATTATCAACTCTTAGAATATTTCAAAAAAAATATCATGGTAAATTTAGTAAATATATGAGAGCGTTGTAGCTAAATAATAGTTTTGATTTTTTGTTTTTTTCTTTTTTTAATATTAGATCTGCAAATACTAAGTTTTTTCTTTGTTTTTTCAAAACATAAAAATAAAAAATACACGTGCGATATTCCACGTAGAAGAACTTTAATGGTGGAACTATGCATCAGACAAGAAAAGTGAATTATTAAGGCAGCTAGTGGATGATGATGATATTAATAATAATTATAATAAAATAAATAAATGAAAATGATGATGTCATAATAATTAAGCTAGTGAAATTAAAGCTTATATAAAGCCCTGTATATCCAGACACAACTTCCTCGTACACTCCTCATCACACACACACACACACACACACACAGAAGAAAAACACACTTGAGCATAAGAAGAAGGTGGTGAAAGTCTAGAATGTTCTGGAACGAAGCATTACGTGGATCTTGATCGATGAAAAACAGTGGCAAACTGGAGTGTGATATGAGAAGCAATAATAAATATTTTATCATATTGCTCTTCTACTAGTTTTGCTGGTGTAATTAATTTGCCCATTAATTATCCTGCTTAATTAATTAATTAGCCCTGATTTAATTAGTGTGTGAAGATGGGGTTTAATTATTTGCAGAGGTTTATCGGCAAGTTTTCCGGCAGATCGGCAAGTCACGTCACGGCATAGACTCTCCGGCGCGATCGCGATCGAGTCTTCTCTTGGCTTTTTAATATTCTGTTCTTTTATTTCTATCCTGTATTTTTCATTTCTGCGTGGAATAAGATAATTTTATTATCCCACAAAACAAATTTCATTTATATATATATATATATATATATATATATATATATATATATATATATATATATATATATATATATATATATATATATATATATGTGTGTGTGTGTGTGTGTGTGTGTTGCTTCAAAATAATGTTACAAAAGTTAAAACATGATACATTTCGATTCGAGATAAAATTAAATACACGGGCCATCTTTCCGACTATATACGATAATAAATATTAAAAATAAGTGGGAATTACACATTTAAAAAAAAAAAAAAAAAAAAACCGAACACCGAAAAAGCAACGAATTTTCAGTTTCGCAAAGATCCAAGTACACTCTTCAAGAGAGAAACATAAAGCAACTCGTTCCAAGTATCCGGTACACCTGGCAAACACCAGTGGCTGCAATCTTGCGCGTGCACTTCTTGCTGTGCCGCCTGATAATCGGGTCTGTAAATCGAAGGGTGGCCGTCTTTTCGATAATCCGTGAGCCGACTTATATTTAAATAAGTTACGGGTGTTTTCATATCCTTTAGCACGTATTCAAGAATCCTCATTTTCGAAGGGTACTTTGCTAAATAAGTATCGTTGAATATTGGCTCGGTTTCCTTGTTGCACTGACCCCCCGAATTCCACGGTCCACCCCTGCAAATAAAATTTCCGAAATATGAAAATCCATGTCATATGAAATATGAACGAAAAAAATTAAAGGAAAATGATATTTTACCTAAAATGAGTGACGGAATATCCTCGGAAAATAACTTCGGTTTTGTTGCTATCGATGTTCTTATCGACCCATTTTGCCCATGTGATGATCGCCCTTTTGTACGCTTCCAAAACTTTAAGTCTTGGGTGTACATGATTACCTTCTTGGTAATACCCTTCCCTGAGAAAAAAGAAAAAAAAAAAAAAAACGGATATAACTAAATGCCGAATTTGCAAAATAAATGGTAATATTTAATTTATTTACGAAACTAACCCACGAGAGGTTTTCTCATGAGTCCACCAATGGCCGGTATTGAATATGATGACATCAGCATCATGGTACATGGATGTTGTACCATCCATTAAATCGAGCCTCAGTGTCTCGAAAGAGCCGTTTTTTCCATTAAAGGATGATTCTTTGACAAGGAAAGGAGAACTAACGAAATCAATCGAGCAGTTATAATCCTGCAAAATATACAGACAGGGTACGTAAAAATCTATGTTTTCTATTTAATTTATTCATTCGCAATTTAAAGAGGATAGATAGATATATAGAACATGCCTCAAATCTGAAAGCGTAAAAGCCTTTCTTTTTGAACTCGTGCCTCCCGGATATTTCATAAACACGGTTCTTGTCTTCAACGCCATGGCGAAGTACGCAAACCAGAGATTCCCACATGTTCCTGTTTAGAGAATCTCCGACGAAAACGAGTTTTTTCCCTCTAAGTATCTCGAGAAAATTAGTCACGTTTAACCTGAGGAAAGTCAATTTTGTCAGCAGCATATATATACACATTGAATGGCTAAATGACTTTCAAGAATAGTAAAGAACCGGTGAAGGCTCTTAAAGAAGTTTAAAAAGCACTAAAAGCAGTATAATATTGTCGAACTTTAAATAATATATATAATGCAACGAGATTAGGTAAATACACGAATAATTAACATGCCGTACTATAATTAAGATCACGATAACAACACGAATGATTTCTTGATGATTACATCACCATAACCAGAAACAGAACAAGAAACGTAAGGTCATCATCATTCTCATCAACAACTATACACACAAACTTAGTAACCCAATTATTATTAAATGAATTAAAAACTTATCAACAACTAAATATACACATACTCATTTGACTATGTTCAATAATAGAAAAATCAATTTAATCCTCAGAAATAACAATTAAAAAAAAGAATTACCTAGGCATGTCACAATCAAAAGGCTGCCATCTCCATTTCACAAATTCGCTATCCGGCCTCCCGTTAGAGTGGCAATCGAAATCCCTATCAATATACGGGCAAGAACCCGGTGGATAATACGGCTTCGAATCGTCCCTCACCCATTTACCATTAAAGATGTCACAGTTCTTGTAAGATCTACCATTACCCGAAGATTCGATTTTCGCCAAACACGAATTCCCACCGGAGTATTCCCTCCCCAGACAACCACCGTTAACCGAACCCCCGACATCCGATTCGGTTCCGTTCACACTATCACCCACCAAGATTGGATTTTTAACAGGCTGGGACCCATTTAATTTACTAAAGCTTCCATTTTTCGACTCATTGACACCCGATTCGGTTCCGTTCACACTATCACTCACCAAGACTGGGTTTTTAACAGGCTGAGACCCATTTAATTTACTAAAGCTTCCATTTTTCGACTCATTCCCCAAATGGGCTTTCTCAAAAACCTTCCCTTTTTCTCCAGATTCGATTAAATCCACACTTTTGTTACTCGCCGTGAAATTCGGCAAGAGGGTTTCATTCAAACTATTGACAGCCGAAGTTTCATTACCACCATTTGCAGTAGAGTTATTAAATACACCAGAGAAAGGCCAAGAAATGGAAGAGCTATTTTTACGGGAACCGAAACTGTACAGCCCTTGAAATACTGGGTTAGATAACGGACCTTTGGATGAGATGTTAAACAATACTGCACAGAAAACGATGAAAGATAACAGAACTCCGAAACCAAATGGCGAAACTACCTTCCTTCTTGGAGAAGAGAGAATCTGATCTGGGAATGCGAGTTTTTTCAAGTCCATGGCGGATAAACCAGAGGAAAAACCAAAACCCACCATCCGGATTTTTATAACTAACAGCGAAAAAAAAAAACCAGAAGAAAAACACCACACACACAAACACGCAGTGAATGTGTGTGTACGAGGATACAGTACGGGGGGTCTGAGGTTTTTGTGTGGTGTTCGTTTTTGTGGAGGGGTTGGGTTGGTGGTCTGAGATTACTAGGGAAAGGGGAAGATCATTGTTTTGTTTTTGTTTTTTGTTTTTGGGTTTTGAGATTTCGGAAATAGGAAAGAAAGTTAATTAATTAAACGAAGATTTATTAAAACTTAAAAGCGGTGATTTTTGAGTTGGCAGTAAGGATTCTCTCTCATGTTGGATATGGAAAGAGAGCGAAATAGATGCAACTAGTGAATGACGGTATTGCCCTTGTGTGTTTTTTTTTTTTTTTTTTAAATTTGAATAATTAAAGAACACTTGTATGAAAGAAATTGTATATATCATCCTTTTTTTTTTTTTTTTTTTTTTGGAAATTCAAGGGGAAGTAGAGGGCGGGGGGCTCGAACCCTAGAACTTTACCCTAACGGTAAAGGCTAGGTACCAACTCTCCTAATGAGGGTTGGTGTATATATCATCTAGTTGATACCATTAAATTTTTACGCCGGAACTATTTCGCATAATTTGCAAGGCGTTGTGGAATTTTTACCCTTGTAATTTCATCTCTCAAATTACATAAATGACCCTATATACCCTATATTTTTTTTAAATATTATTTTCCATTGTTTGATGGAAAATTTAGATAATGTTTGAAAGCTTATTTAAAAGCAGAAGATTGCAATGCAGCTATATTGGAAAATGGACACATATAGAAAAAATAGGTTTTGAGATTTTTTTCAAAAAAAAAAAAGTTTAAAACAACTTATTTTTAGAGAATTAAAATCAAAATGTGAATTTGCAAATACATAAAAATAGATTACGAGCTAAGAAAAGTTCAGAAGTTGTTTTTAAAAGCTTTTGCAAACACCTTAACCCTTTAAAGGTGCTCTAGATATTTCTATATGCCCTTCAATTTCCATCTATTCTTAGTCAATACACTAATGATTTTTAAATTCTGAATTTAGCTAAATTAAGAATGTTATTGATAAACCACATTCAATTCTAAATTCTAAAATTTTAATACTAATATAATACAAGAAATTAAATATATTACTAACTTACACTAATTAGTTAATCAATAGTGAGTAAAAGTCGATTCAGTCTAAATAAATAGCGAAAAAAGATAATGAACTAAATAAAATAAAGGGTTTATTAGGGATAACCCCCTTGTTCATATTTTCTAATGAGGTAGATCCAATTTTTTTTCCACTTTTTGAGATAGACCCAATTTTGCCAACTTGGCAAAATATATTATATAATTTTCCTTTAATACCCCTGTTTATTTTTAAACGGCATTTAATTCCTTTAATACGTGATTTGAGATTTGCTGATACGTTGCCTAAAATCACGGAATAATATTACGTGAGATCATTGGCCGTTATACCAAATCGTGTATAATATTTTCGGATGTTCTCTTTCAGCGTTCCAGGGGTTTTCTTATCTTTGAAGATTTCTGCACCGTCGTGGAAATAGGATCGAATTGAGCGCTCATCTGTTGGACGTTGTTAACCAGGTATGAATGTGTTTTTCGATTTATTTTTCGTTCAATGGCTAGGATTGTCGTGTACGGTGGTTAGAAATTTTAAGAGTTGTGTTGATACTTGATTATATTATGTAGAACGTTTTTTAACAAAATTATTCCGTCATATATACATCGTTAATTTTGGCGGATGATGTTTGTTTGGAAGAGGATTGACAGAGTTAGATAAGGATTGTTCACGCAGATTGGACCAGAGTTATTTTATATGAACATCATAGTTGGTTTACGTAGTAATTGAAATAACTGTCCGCGGTCGTGGAGTTCATGTTTCTGATCCCGGTCGATAGTTGATTTATTTGTTTATAACAGTGGATTTTATGACGCTGGGTAGTACATTAAAATATACTTTGTAGTCTTTTTTAAGTTATCGTATGAATTTTGCATTTTAAGTTTATTTTTTATCATATTAATATATTTTTTAGTATTTTGTATTTTTAATGTCGTATCATGATTCAAGGTTTTTATCGATGGCGAATTTTGTACGGATTTTGTTGAGATTTGGTGGGTTGGTTGCTATAAAGAGGTGTTCGAATGGGTTTACTCGCGGTTCATTGGTTGCATTTGTTATTTCAAAGTGGCCACAACTCGATGGGTGGGATATAAGCATGACATATAGGTGGAAGGCGTTAGTGAATGTATCTTGGCTGACGATGAGGACATGATTTCGAGGTTTGGTGGGTTGGTTGCTATAAAGAGGTGTTTACGATGTAATGGCTCGGTAATGTCGGTTAAGTGCTAAACCGTTGTAATACAGTAGTATACTATTATGAATACCATATGATACTACCATTATCATTTTATTATACTATTATGAGATTATTAATGTACTAGAGTTTTTTAACTCGACATATTGGTTTGATTGTGTTATGATGTGTTTTAAGTATTTTATCAAAACCCTAGATTGAAATTATGAGATTATTAATGTACTATTTTATTGGTTATGTTGGAATACTTTACGTTGGTTTTGTTCTCAATGTTCTTGTCATTTCAGTGGTGTATTGTTTGTAACACAATTTCATATCACTACTATAACCGTAATATACTATCATAGCAGATTAATGTACTATATTGAAATTATTAATATACTATGTGGTTGAATAATACGGGATCCATAGTCGATTAACGAGATCCATAGTCGAATTAGATCAATGAGATAGTCTATTACATGATATAAGGAAAATTACCATAATTGATTAGTATTTCAAACAAACATATTATTCAGTTTCCGTTTATATTATTATTTTTTCATATATATTTATTATTTACCCTAATCGTTTTCATATAATAAGGAAAATTACCCTAATTGATTAGTATTTCAAACAAACATATTATTCAGTTTCCATATATATTATTATTATTATTATTCTATGGTTTTGATGATTCTTCGGCCCATAGTCGATTAACGAGATCCATAGTAAAATTATACCAGTGGGATAGTATTAAATGATATGGGATAGTATATTAACACAGATGTAATTCGACTATGCATCTCGTTAATCAACTATGGGCCGAAGAATTATCAAAACCCTAGATTTGAGTAATCCTAGATTTGAGTAACCCTAGATTGGAGCAGTGACGGCGGCCCATAGTCGATTAACGAGATCCATAGCCAAATTATATCAGTGGGATAGTTTATTAGTATATTGTCGGTTTATTTGGGCCAAATTACGTGAGTTTGCCAGAGATTTGCTGCCCAAGTATTTCAAGCACAACAATTTCTCCAGTTTCGTTCGGCAACTGAATACTTACGTGAGCTTTTGCTAATCGAATCCTTCGATCTGTAACGAGGAATTTTGGTTTTTTTTTTTTTCGGTTATTGATTGAGTTGCTTATCTGATGAATTTTTCGGGATTTGGGAAGGTTGGGAGTTCTCCAATGAATGCTTTCGAAAAGACGAGAAAAGGCTGTTGTGCGAAATCCAGTGCCGGAAAATTGCTACGACGTTGCACCACAGCGGACAGTGTCTCCGTCGGACTCCGGCGAGGAGCAAGTACTTTCCTCATCTAATTTCCCCGGCACCGTCCGCGAGATCCGTATAAATATCTGGTTTTGAGAGGTTTGCAGATTTTTTTGGTAGTAGATTTGTGGGGATAGTATTTTAACGGGAAAATAGGGTGGGATTTGATATTATTTCAAAAGGTAAATAACGAGATTTGTGGGATTTGATTGAGGGTACTTATGTAATTTAGAAAAGTTTGGATTTTTATCAAAATGGCAAATTTAAGTTTGGGTTTACCCCTATTATTTGAATGTCTAAGGGGGTTATATCTAATAGACCCTAAAATAAAATCAGAAAAGAACAATAAAATAGGACAACCAGTTGGAGGGTAGTTTAGTCAAATATTAGTTACTGACGTCAGCAGCAACCGTACATATGGCGCCGACACGAATATGTGCACAATTGACGAGTGTCATGATACTACTGCACGGGTAAAAATATTTTTTTTTTATGTCAACTGTACGCGGCCACGTGCTGCTGCTTACAATGATTCAAATAACCGTTGATTTACTCCACGTGTCGCTTATCTGGAACGTCGGTTCGATATCAATCCTGGACCGGGCCCCATTTAGCTGGACCGTCTATTGTGTTAAGCTCATGGGCCCGTTGAGCCCAACAAGTGACCCAGTACTAATAAATAAAAGAGTGTTGGTCCTTTTCAGATTAATCTTCTATTTTTCTTTCAGATAATAAATACTAACAGTCAACGGTCAAATAAGAGTAAACATGATTTCGAAATTTGTATAATTTTTTTTTCAAACGGGTTAATTCCATAAAATCCCCTCAATTTTGGATGTTTTCGCACTTTACCTTATGAAACGAAAAACGTTGATAGTGAGGCTCTATTATTTGTAGCATCGACGTCGAAATTATCGATTTTCTTGGACGGAATCAAAACCACATGTGTTCCACGTGAATAGAGTTGGGGTAGGTTAGTTGTTTCCTCCTACACCCCTTTGATCCAGTTTCTTTTCTTCTTATTTTCCCTCCATTTTTCTCCATCTCCCTTTATTAATCTAATTTTGCCCCAAATCTTTTCTCTCAATTTCATTTCTACTCACACCCGATTTCACTCTCGATTCAGTAATGGATTTCATATGCTACTGGGCAAGAAAGCTAACCATGAAAATTTCATGAACTGGCCTCAATCCAGAAAGAAGGTACTCCTCGTGCAATAATAGTTTATAAAGTTTCAATATTTTTAGATTTCGCAAATCAGCTATCTTCCTTCTTTTTTCTTCTGATTTTTTTCTATTTTCTTGGCCAAAAAATGAACCATTTCGGCGTCGGTGCAACACATAATAGAGTTCAAGACTTCCCATGCAACTTTTTTTTCCATCAGGGGGTAAAGTCCAAAAATATCCAGAGTTTAAGGGGTTTTACGCTATTTACCCTTTTTAAAACCCCAAATGGTCTAAATATAAACTAAACCGAACTAAGAGGGAGGTATATATGTGTATAATTTTTCCTCTAACAAAAATATAATTACACCAAATCATAGGGGCACATAGATGTAATTTACCCAGGATTGTAATAGAGAATTACTACTTTGCATTTCCAAAAATTGAATTGAATCTCCATTAATCTAATAAAATACTCTGGACAAAAAAAGTAAATGTTTTGTTTGTACATGACTTTTCCCTTTCTTTTTACAGGTGAAATACATATTTATCCAACAAACTATGGACATAACTCAAGTTCAACGAACAACCTCGATTTATAACAATAGAGACAATGTGAAGACGACGAACAAAACCCGAACCCTATCTTGGTCCGGAAAGTTCCATATCCTCAACGACAAGCGAAGATTCCTCTATATAATCGGAATATCTTTGAGGAGGATTTTGAAACGATCTGCTGTTGTTGTACCTCGGAGTGTCGACTTTCTGCGATTGCTCCCACTTTTCTGCTAATCCATCTCCTTCGAGCATTCTCAAAACTTCCGACATTTTAGGGCGATGCGTAGGATTAAAGTGAGTGCACAGCAGCGCCACCTGCACCATTTCTTCTAGTTCAATCATGTCGAAATCGCTCTTGAGTTCTTTGTCCACCATTAGATTCAACTTCCCCTCTTGATGAAGCTTCTTCACCTAAAACAATAGTCAAATTACACAATCTTATTAGTACTCCATAAAAACCGAGAACTTCTTTCTACTTCAAAATTAAAACAAGTAATTAATTAGCGAGACGTACCCAATCAAGAATCACCCCTTTCTGGTTCGCCCCCCGCCCAAAATCCACAGCCTTATGGCCCGTGATGAGCTCAAGAAGCAAGATTCCGAATCCAAATACGTCCGTTTTTTCCGAAGATTGGCCGGTCGATAAATACTCGGGTGCAATGTGGCCGAGAGTCCCACGCACCGCGGTTGTAACATGAGAATCCCGATGGTCCAATAGCTTGGCCAGTCCAAAATCACCCACCACCGCCTCGAAATCTTCGTCCAATAAAATATTCGCCGCCTTCACATCGCGGTGGATTACTTTAGGGTCACATTGCTCGTGCAAGTACACCAATCCCCTAGCCGTACCGAGTGCTATGCTCTTCCTCCTCGACCAATCCAAAACGGGCCTTCCATTTATATTATCTGCAAAAAAAAAAATTAATTAGAAATCGAATCTTGAATTTTCCATTAGTTTCACAATAGTAATTAGGAGAAAAATCGAACCTTTGAGCCTTGATGCAACGCTGCCGTTTGACATGTAAGGGTAAATTAGGAGGCGTTCGTTTTCGTTAGAGCAGAAGCCCCAAAGTCGGAGGAGGTTTCTGTGGACAGCCAAACTGATGAGCTCAACTTCTGTCTGAAATTGAATTTCACCGCCATGGGCGTTATAGTCTTTTAGCCTTTTTACCGCCACTATAGTACCGTTGTTCAATCGGCCTTTGTATACTACACCAAATCCTCCACTACCTAATATGTTCTTTGCGTTGAAATGGTCGGTTGCTGCTCTGAGTTCTTTAAAAGTGTACCTTCTTAAATGACCTAAACGCACCTCCGGGTCGTATTGTTCTGCCAAACAAAACAAAGCATTTTTCATAACTAAGTCGGTTTAAATTAGTGTCGAAAAAATATAAATGTATATATATTTATATATATAAAGTTACCATTAACATCGAAGAAAATTTGTTGATTATGCCTGTACCGCCACCAAAAAAGCAAGCCAGCGATAATAATAATCGAAAAGGCACCGCCAAAGCTCGCCCCAAATGCAATCGCGATGTGATGTTTTGCCCTGGATTCGGATTGTTCTGCAAGAAAAAAAAATAGATATTTAGATACAATATTTGAAATCGAAATTCACGAGTGACGGATTAGTGGAAAACGAGACTATATTTGCCTTGTGTGGCGTCGGGTGGGAAGGACAGCGGCTCGGGATAAACAACCGAACAATTATTTTGAGAAGTTTGACCGCAAATTAGAGGGTTTCCAACTATTCTGAAAAAAAAAAAAACCCAATTCAAGATATGAGAATATACTCTACTACTTGGTAAAACGAGTACACACGAACTCACTTGAAAGTTCGAGCGGAAATTTTCGGCAGAGAACCACTAAAGTTATTGTAAGAAAGGTCCCTGCAATAATTCATAAAAGTGTTAGTTGTTACATAATTGGAAAAAGAAAATGAAGCGAAAATACGAGAAAACGAACGAGGACGACATACACGAGTGTGAGGCTTTCTACTTTGGAAAGAGAATCGGGAATAGCTCCACCAAGGCTGTTGTTGTTAAGCCGTCTGTCTTGCTCGAAATAGAAAAATTTGGAGTTAATCTAAGTGAAAGTCGAAGATATATTAACTTCTAGAAGTTTCTAGAGGCGGGAAGAAGTTCCGGAACTCACAGATAATTTAAATTGTTTAAATTCCCTAAAGAATTGGGAATTTCACCGGTGATCTTGTTGTTTGAGAGATCAAGTGTTTGGAGTCTTTCTAATTTCCCAATAACGGGCGGAATCAAACCCGTAATTTCATTATTCTGCAGCAACCTACAATAAACAATGTAGAGAAGGGTGAATTCATGAATTAACATTATTATTGAAAATTTAAATTATATGAATAAACAATATTAAACAAATTACATACACAGACTGTAAATTCGTGAGGTTGCCAATTCCAGGCGATAAGGTACCGGACAAGCTCAAACTGGGCAATCCTCTGTAAGAAACATAAAAAATTAGTACCAAACATCATTAAATGAAGCAAGATTTGGCCATGTAATAAATGCGTTTTTTTTTCTCGATTTTTTCAGTAATAGATTTAGGGGTGAGTTAACTTACAGAGCAGAAACATAACCATCTGGGGAACAAGTAACCATTCTCCAACTACAAGGATCCACAGAATTAGCATCCCAATTCTCCAGTACATTGTATGGATCATGTAAGTCACTCTTTATAGCAATTAAAGCAACAACTGCAAAATTAAAAATAAATAAATAAATAAACTTATTATAAAAGCAATCAAGAAACAAGGGTTCAATTCCAAATCAAGAAAATTCTTTCATCATTATAAAAAAAAAAATAATAAAAAAAATAAAGGCCAACTATAAAAGCAATCAAGAAACAGGGAAAACAAGGGTTCAAATCCAAATCAAGAAAATTCTTTCATCATTAATAAAAAAAATAAAAAAAAAATAAGCCAACTATAAAATTAATCAAAAAACAGGTAAAACAAGGGTTTAAAATCCAAATCAAGAAAATTCTTTCATCATTATTTAAAAAAAAAAAAAGTGAATATTCTAAAGATGGAATTTTTACCTTCATAGTTAACACCAGAAGGAGATAGGGTTGAGTAAGAGCCCTTAACCATTGCTAAAACCAGCAATACAACTTGACAGAACAGAGATTTCACTATTTCCATACTCTGGTAATAGCAAAAAATTCACTCCAAAAAATTCACCTTCTCTGCATAATTCTCATTCCAATTACAGAACAAGGGCCACATTCTCCACACACACAACGCATTAACTCATCCCAAACAGAATCAGACCAATTAAAAAGCAGCAACCCCCCAAGGAATCAGAATCCTATAAAGCAAAGCCAAAAAAAAAAACCTTTCTTTCCAATTCTGTCCCTAAAAACCACCTTAAATTACAGATATAAAAAGAAAAAACAAACAAGGAAAGAAGCCCAGATGATAAAGTTGCTATCTTGAGCCAAAAAAATAAAGGGTATTATTTTCTTGAGAGATCTGGGAAATGTGGTTAGTGTGTGAATTCCATGTTGTTTTTTATTTTAACTGAAAATGATGCAGAATTCTTTTTGCCCTTTGGGGAATTTTATCTCTTCTTACAGCTTCACACCTGTTACTGTGTGTGATTCTTCACACAGCAAAACCCCTGTTCCTATATCAAGATTGTTCACACATTTCAAAATATAATTATTATCTTTTTATTTAAGCAGATGAATGAATGAATACAAACATGGTGCAAAATGTCCAGAACATAAAGCCAAAGGGGCCTCACAGATACAGATGTGGACAGTGTAAAAAATTTAAAAAAAAAAAAAAAGGAAAATTGAATAATAAATAATTTAAATTGGTGAAAAGCTAGTTGTATTTTTTGGGGAAGCAAAAAAGTAAGCTTTATATTCAGTGATTTGGACTGAAGGGATGTGCGTGTGTGATTGATTCATCACAGAGAACAATGGTATGTCCTTAAGGCAAGAAACCAAAGCAAAACCACTTCCTTTTTTTTTTTTTTTTTCTTTTTTTTTTTTTTTTTTTTTTTTGCAGGTAAGCTTTTGGCAGATCACGTGCTTGCCTTGTCCTGGTCTTTGTTTGCTTTTGAATTTCATTCTTAAAAAAAAAAAAAAATCTTGCTAAATTTTTAAATTACGAAAAAAGTCTTTGGTCTTTAGGTAATTCCAATTATAACCCTAAAATTATAAATTTTCTTGCACATCCACCCTTGTGGTGTGAAATTTAGTGAAATTTTCTAGATTATCTCGGATATTTTCCGGTTTGTACATGTTTAACCTATTGTAGCTCACATTTAAGAAACAAGATGATCATAAGATGTATGTATTTTGGCTTGTAAATATCAGGTTATGGTACATCAAAAACTGTATTTTTGCATAAAATGAGTACAGACCATAGAACATTCCACGGAACTAGAAGATTCTGTTGAATTTGACACGGTAAGAATAGACACGTGTCGGAAGATTTATAATTGAGAAGAGTGATTGTAATTACCCAAATATTAGGGGTTTTTATGTAATTTGAATTTATTTAAGGAGTTGGACCAAATTTACCCAATTTTAAATGATTTTAGTCTGCTAAAGTTATTGTCGGGCATGGCTCTGTTTGCTACTGTGACTTGTTTTTAATCATCATGCATTCACTATTTATTGTCCTAACAATTCACTGTTGTTAACTGAATTGATTAATTAATTAATTAATTAATCATAAACATGGTTAAACAGGTGTAAAAGCGATATTTTACACAAATATGTGAAATCCTACCACATTGAGTAATTATTGGCAAATATTTATTTAGGCAAAACCAGAAAAGGGGCAAGAGAGATGTCACCTCAACTTTTCCATTAAAGTGTAGTTTGGTGAGTTTTTATTTAATTTTCAGTTTCATTTTAATTCTATAAACTAGAGTTGGTGAGATAAATGATGTTATATGTAACAATATAATATTTTTTTCTTATGCCATGTTGGAAAAAAAAAAGAGAGTAGCTATAAAAAAAATTATTACTATATTCTTAAAAAGTATTAGATTAGGCTATAAAAAATATTATTATATTCTTAAGAAAAAGAGAATATTTATAACTCCAATGAAACAACTCTAATATGCGCCTGTGAGTGCTGCGCTGGCAAGGGTGTTCTTGACACTGTGTGTGTGTGTGTGAGAGAGAGAGAGAGAGAGAGAGAGAGAGAGAATTTGTCTCTAATATATTCATAAGATAGTAGCAACTAAGCATAAGCAATGGTAAAAGATTTTAAGAGTAAAGTAATTAATTAAAGAAAGAAGGGCATTTTAGACAAAAACATTCAATAAGCAAAATCAAGAATTTTAAACATTGGGGAAAGTGCATTAATTTGTGTTAAATTGTGAAACCCCATACACAAGGGTATTTTTGTCGCATTGGAAAAGCTGAATATTCTCTCTAGTCCACACTTGCTCATAACTGATTTAACTTTCCATTAAAATATTATTTTTTTCTTAATTCTTTAACATAATTTTTGTGTTTAAATCATGGATTAAAGAGGAATTCCTTGGCGTTGGAGAGTGAGCATTGCAGCATGCCAATTTCAATTTAAGAATGTTAAATATGATATTTAAGTTTTAGCCCCTAAACTTCTGTAATTTGCTTACAGGTACATAATTGATTAGATTAAATGGGCCCAACCCGGGCCCAATAAGAAAGACAAGTGATTGACGTTAAGCACAAATCTTTGTTCTCCTTTCTACGTTATGGGTTTATTTTGGTAAACAGTAATCTAAATTATGATTTGACATCCACTTTTTGAATTATTGGAATATTTAAAGTTTTTCCGGTGCGTATTTTGTATAATCTCAAATCATAAACAAAAATTACTTTTTTTCTCAAATTATTCTCTCAAAATGTATTTTTTGAAAACAAAATGTAAAAATTACTTTCATTCTCAAATTATTCTCTCAAAATGTATTTTCTCAAAATAAAATGTAAAAATAACTCCCGAAACCGTTCCAAACATTATCGTGACTTTCGTAATTGGGCTTTAAATGGCATAACATTTGTTTGTTAGGCTTTTGAAGTTGGGCCCATTGTCGTCAAATTATTGGGAAAAATTGTCAAAATTGCAAATATATTATGCTCTTGGGCTTTTCAAATTGAGCTTTTAATGGCCTAACATTTGCTTTTTGGGCCTTTTAAATTGGGCCCAATATGGTCACATATTGTATGAAAAATTGACCCACGTTGCAGAAAGTTCGACGAGTTAAATAAAATGGAAACAGAAGACCAAAAGATTACCGAACATTATGGCAATGTTTGGAAGCATTATTATTTTATTTTCATTGTTTCTTCAAAATAAAATCATGCTTGCTCGTTAAACTTGCACCTTGCAATAATTTCTTCACAACAATTTTAAAAATTTATCAGTTATTCAATCACAATTTGACTGTTACAGTAAAATAATTTGAATGTTTTAGTAAAAATAAAAATATACATCACTTTGTCCTTCAATTTTTTCACAATTACATTTCCAATTCAACTCGGTGGACTCACCTCGAACCTCCGATTCTCCGCCCTCATAACTCTACCCAACTCGTCGATCCCGACTTCGGCGCACGTAAAAACTAACCTCTCCCCAATCCTTTCCTCACGCGCCACCACATTATTCACGCTCCACCACCTACACCCGCCGTCGGGGATCAACTCGCACGCCACCACCTCCTCCACCCCCCACGTATTGTTGTACACGTAGACGGTACTTCCAGCAACCCGAATATTTAAGGAACAATATCCAAAGCTTTCACTCCTCAACTTCTCCACATACGCCGAAGGCATTTCTCCGATCTCTTCGCACTCGAAATTTTCTTCTCCGACTCTCCACACCTTCACTCTTGCAACGTTTTGGATTTCCCATAGTCCGACCAATATCAGGGTATTGTTGGTGTACCCGATGTTGTAGCTTTGAACGGGTTGACCCGGACTCAGCTTAAACGCGTCAGACCAGGTTTTCACCACCGGGTCAAACCAGTAGATCGAACCGGATTCCTTAACGGCCACGATGAGTTTCTCGTCCGTGGCGGCGACCGACAGCCAAATCGATGCCGACGTGTCTCTCAGATTTCCCGGCATTGAGTCGCAAGCGTGCCAGGCGCACGTGCTCAAATCGTAAATCTCCACCGCCATCGGATCGTCTTCGAAATCGCATCCTCCGCCGGCGACTACGACGGAGTGCCCCACGCGCGCGACGATTGGGTCCCTACGCAACACAATTGGACCGGCCACGTGGCGCCAATCGAAACCCAGGGGGTCGAAGGAGAAGGAAAATCGGGAAGAGGAGAGCATGTAGAGGCAATTGGAGTGGGAGGATTTGAGATCGGAGATGTACGGGATCGACGGCCGGGATAGTTTTACCCAGACGCCGGAGCGTGGATCGTACGCCTGCGTGGTGGTGGCGTACGGAGAGCGCGTGCCTTGGGTGTGGAGAATCAGCCACGGCCGCGGCTTGTTGTGGTGGATTAGAGAGGAGGAGACGGCGGCGCGCCATGACTTGGACACGTGGGAAGCCGACACCAAGTCGACGAGCGGCACGTGCGAGAGGATGGTCTCCAATACGTCGGCGTGGAATTCCGGTTCCTCTGGTTGCTCCGCCATTTGTTGATCTGCCATTTGCGGCGAATCTTTTATTATATATAAATCCCCGGTCAAACTTTCGGTGTTTTTTGCGTACGTGGAATTTTTGAATGTATGTAAAGTTTGTTGGGTTACCTGTATTTATCGTTGCGAGATACAGACTATTTCCTAATAAAATAATAAATATTAGGTGTCACACCCTAGAAAATGTATTTTCTATTATTGGATACAATAACACTCAACTTACCTTGATCGATTCATTTTACTATTAATTTCAAAACTGTAACACTAATTAGAAAGTCTTAATTTTTAAACATAAGTGTTGCAACTTATTATGTGAAAAAGTAATACTTTCATAACTAGAATTTATCGTATCAATCATTTTTATAGTGTCACATTTTTGTGAATTTCTTTTTAAACTATTAATATTACAACTTAATGATAAATTTCTGTGATCGCTTGACTTTGTATGTTGGTCTAGTTTTCTTTGATAACTTTCTCCTTTGTTCACTGGAGAAGGTCTTTAATTTGCGATAATTACTGATAGAAAATGTGTGTATTATTTTTTTCGAATGCTCCGAAACTCTATTCTACCGGGAGTATATATAGGGTTAGGGCTCTTTTGGTTTGCATTATTAGCCTTGATGGGATCAATAGTACCTAGTAGTATAATGTTTGGTTTGAATGTTTTTCCAAGCCTTGACAAGTGGGCCCACCACTTTTATCCCTCAATCGAATTATTACTTGTCAAGCCAAATTTGGCTTGACTATTTATCACCAAATAATGCCCTTCTATGATACATTGTGAAATATCAAAAATGCCCCACAAACATACAACAATTACTAATTTATTACATATAAATAATCGTCTTCTTCGTTTTTTTTGTGGGTGAACCAGACGGCGAGAATAACGAGGCTGAGTGCGAAGAAGCCGACAATGCTGCCTACGGCGGCGGCGCCGCCGGCTTTGAGGCCGTCGGAGTTTGGTGGTGTGGAGTCGGCGGTTATGTTTGGACCGAATTGGGAGGATTTTGCGACGGGTTTTTCGGAGGGGAGTGGGGAGTTTGGCAGGGTTCCGTTTGTGGATGTGTTGTTTGGGGGTGGGTATGGTGATGTGGAAGGGGTGGGGGTAGTGGGTGGTGGAATTGGTGGGGAAGCGATTGGAGGTGGTGGTAATGGTGGGGTAGGGATTGGAGGTGGTGGTAATGGTGGGGAAGCAATTGGCGGAGGGGGTGGTGATGGTGGGGGTGGTGGTGGTGGAATGGGTGGGGAGGCAATTGGAGGAGGTGGTGGTGATGGTAGGGTTTCTGGTGGAGGGGGGGAATGTTTTGGTGGATCGGCGGCGGGTGGAGGACTGTTGGCGGGGGGAGGTGGGGGAGGGGATTCTTTTGAGGGGGGACTATCTGATGGTGGTGGAGGGGATTTAGTTGGTGAGGGAGGTGGGGCGGTAGGAGAAGATGGTGGTGGTGTTGACTTGGTTGGTGATGGGGGTGGGGCGGTAGGAGAAGATGGTGGTGGTGGTGATGGGGGTGGTGGAGCCGGGGGTGTACGATGGGGTGATGGTGGTGGTGATGTTTCTGACGGCGATGGAGCGGAAGGAGGAGGAGGTGGTGGATAAATAATTAATACCATTTAAGGGCATTTCAGACTCTTTGCAAATAATCACAAATAAGACAGCAAAATCAAGGAAACAAAACATGAAATTGTTCATCACGTGATTAGCACACACGTAACAATACCACGAACCAAAGGTAGTGCTTGTTGTTACATATCACCATTTTAATCCCAATATTATATATCTCATCCCTACCTATCTATCCAAACTACTCAACCAAAAGAGCCGTTAGGATTTCCCCAGTCCACCATTGATAGGTCTCCCCTTTTTCCTTAGTTATTATGGGATATCTTTTCTTTAAATAACATGATTATCCATATTCGACATTCCTATTATATGGGCCGCTCTTATATTATGAGATCGGTCTTATGAGGTTCGTATCTTCTTTACGCCGCGTGCCTTTCAAGCCAAGAACTCTGGCTACTTTTAAGCACCTCTCTTAGGGTTATTTGTCCATGATGAGTTGCTGAATTGGGTCTGACCTTTTATTGTGATCTAAATCGATGCGATCGTGAATTTTTGCCCACTTCGACAAATCTACCCTTATCATGTGTGATACCCATGGTTGAACTAATTTTGACGTGTCCAAAGCAAGGATAGATCTCTCAGTCTAAAAACTAAAGTGACAGGTTGTTCAAATTTGACAACTCGAAGTATAGTTCAATTTAATAAATTGAACAACATCAAAGACCAATAACAAAATATGCCAAATTGTAGAGGCCATGTGACTGGATAAAGTCTATCCAGTACACGTACGCGTAATTCATAAATATCAATAATAGGCAATTTTTATAAATAGAAATAAATAGATGTAAATATTTGTTTGACAGTCAACATGACTCGTGAGAATTAACGGTATTCTATGTAATTTATTAATACATATAAATATGCTACAAAACCTCTAGTAAAAATATATCCACATACCATAGATTTAAAAGTTGAGAAGTGCAACGAGGATGCCTTTAAGCAAGTGAATTTGTATCAATTAATTTATGTTCGATTTTTTTTGTCAACGGTAGTTAGGTCGAGTTTGTCACACATGGTTAGCGTAGCGTAATTTACGTCTCTCGTATGATTTAAAGCTATTATACGAAAGTATAGGTTTATCGAGTGCGACTACATAAAATTTTGGTAGATTGGTAAGGAAAGCAATCTTAATGTTGACATTTCATATCAATTTGATTTAATTAGCAATGTTGACATTTCATATACATTTAATTTAATTATATTGTACACCACTAGTGTGTGAATCTGGCCATTAATGGTGTGAAGGGGTTATATGCTAATTATTTTTTTTTCAAGTGACGATATTATCTACGACTACAAGAGGGTTTAAACTACACTAGAAAATCACGTGCGACGATCTTGATCGAAAAAGTCTTCGGTCACCCCTATGAGTAATAATGGTAACCAATGTTGATAGAATCGGACCGAACTGGCCAGTCGGACCGGTTCGACCATGGCCCAGCAATAAAGCGGTCCGGTCCGACATCTAAAACCGGAAAAATCGAAAACCGGGGTCAAATGATCAAAATCCGGTTCGACTGAGTAAAACCCGAGAACCGACGAATCAGTTAGGGAACCCGGTTTTCGGCCAAAACGTCTCGAATCACCGCTGAGTTGGTTATTTGTCCTCGATTTGAGCGAACCTTCACAGACTTAGTAGTGAATGGCCGGATCTAGTCATAAGTGGTCGAAGGATTGTCGGATATGATTATGGGTGATCGAATAGGGGTGACCGATTGTCGGATTGAAGAATAAAAAATGGTAAAATATAGAGTATAAACAATTAAAATATCGTAAAAAATGAGGTGAAGTAGATAAAAGTGAAATTAATAATTGAAAGATTAAAAATATAAAGAAAATAATATTTTTAAAACATTAAAATTAATAAAATAATGGCATATTAAAAAAAATCAAAAACCCGGTTGAACCGGTTCGACTCTATAAACTCATGACCCAAATGGTCGTCCGGTTCTATACCCGGTCCGGTTTTGAAAATATTGATGGTAACTACTCCATTTGTTTTGAATTAAGTTTTGTTTAAGTATTTAAAAAAGTCAATACAATATCTACGGTTATTTAAGAAACATATATAGTATGACCAACAAAATTTGAAATTACCTTCGTTAAGTGTTAAGTATTCAATTCATGGTGTATCGTGTACGATGCATTGTGTTTCGAGGGTGCAAATTGCTATTAATTTTTGTCAAGGTGTAAACTGGCAAAATACTATATTTCAAGGGTGCAAAGTGGGATTAAGCCCTATTTATTTGATATTAAGAATAAAAAAAAAAAAGTTGAGGATACAAATTGAAATCCTTGGAAATAAAATGGGAAACAACAATTAGGCTAAAAAAAAAATTGAAATTCAAAGTGGAAAGCAAATGAAGGTTTAAATCAGCATTGGCAACTCTTCAAGCAGCTGCACTGATGCACTCAATTGCCTGTTTGCATATTCCAGTCATTGTTGCTTCTGGTCCATAAACCTACATCACAATAAATTTAATTAATTAAATTAATTAATGTTTTAATTTCGTCGGACGGGTTTTTTCGTGTTTCTACCATTTTTAATGACGAACAACTTTTTTTTATACCTCAATGGGAATGCCGATTTCTTCTGCAAGTGTCCTCATTTTCTCGAGCCCCTTTTGGTAATTCGGACCTCCTCTTCTCACGTATAAATTCATTCTAGCTGCCTTGAGCTTCGCCTCCTGTTTTTACCCAAATATAGATTAAGATTTCGACATTTTTTAATGAAGAAACTGAAATTTGTTAAAAAAAATTATATATAAAAAAGAAGAAGTACCTTCTCTCTTAAAGCTCGAATAATCCCACTAAATGTGGCAGCTACATCGGTGAAGTTAGCAATTCCACCCCCTATCACAAGGGCTCGGCTTTTGCCATCGGGATCTGCTGTTGCACACTGTAAAATTGATTTATTAGCTTATTTCTTGATATCGAGTTTCTTTTTTTTTTATTTTTTTTTAATAAATGTTGAGTGTTAAAACTTACATCAATAACAACTCGGGCGTATTGCAAGACTTCCTCTTCATTGGGGGCCCCACTGTATTCTGCGTAGTTTCCGAGCTCCGAAGCATAGCCAAGGTCTCCAACCTATATTGTAAAAAAAAATAATAAAAAATGAGGCTAAAAAAACCAAACAATCGAAAAGATTTGAATAAAATTAATGGTATTTATAAGTAAAATTATAGAATATTAAAGTTGAGGAACACACAGTATCTGCATAGATGACACTTGCACCTCCTCCAGCAACCATGGTCCAAATTCGGCCTTTCGGGTTCAATACCGTGAACTTGAGAGACGCACTTGTCTGAAAATTAACAATGTAATAAAAAATAGGTAAACTTTTTTCGCTGTAATAAATCTCATTTTTAATCAAATTAATTGCTATGTACCTTTTCATCAAGTCCGTGAATAAAGCTTTCTGTAGGACTCATCACTCTTCCAAATGGCAACGGGAATTCAATATTTCCCCACCTGCATAATCGAGATTATATTACTTATTTTACATCAATATATGGGAGATTTTCAAGAAGATTTAATCACGAAAGAAAAATGAAATAAATAAAGAAAACGAGAATCAACGTTACTTTTTGAAGTTTTTGAAAGTAGCAGTGTCGTCAAGCTCGCCTCTCATATCCAAAGGGTAAGGTTTCCCGTTGACCAATGTGAAAGGATTCATCTCAAGGAAAGTGAAGTCCAAATCTAAGTCAAAAAACAAAAACATTTCAGTTATTATTACCACAACCTTAAAAATGGACCGGCTTTTGTTCTTCCAGGATCTTATATGCTCACCTAAAAATAAAGCATACACGACTTTGATGAAATCCTCAATCACAGTTTTGATCTGCATCAAGTAAAAGAAACAAGATCGCGTAAGCAAATTTGATATTAGGGGTGGAAATCGAACGAATCGGAGCGTAATTAGCACTCTCGAAAAAAATTCAATCTTTTTTGGAAGTGAAAAACTAATTCCAATTCCGTTATAAAAGAAAATCAGAAATCGGAATTTCAGAAATTGAAACGAAAAAACATTTTTCGAAAACCAGAAATTTCAAAATTTTAATCACCTAAAATGTAAATTTCACAATAATATTGATATTATAAGTGTGATATTCGGAATTTTGTTTTGGAAATTTCGGAATTATTTTTTAAATTCAAGTCGGATCAGAAATCGAAATCTCATCTATATTTCAATTCCAATCCCAAAAAAAAAAAACCGGAAACTGCAGCTTCGAAATTCGGAATGAAAAATATTGTTCGAAATCGAAAAATTTCAGATCGGAATTGGCGGAAATCGGCCCTTACACTGATCAAACAAACGTTATAGTAAATTGCTTATTGATAAATCAATAAATATACCTCCAATGGAAGTGTCGCCACAAGTGGAGCACATACTTCTGATGTAAAAGCCACCCCCGTTGCCACAGATATAGTTTTCACCTAATTAGCATAGAAAAATACACCGCCATCTTCAGTTTTCAAATTTAATGTAATTTAAATAAAACAAATATAAATAAGAAAAATGAAGTCGTGACAGCAAACCTTGTCCCAATTCTCTTCGATATCGATTCCACCACACTCCGAAAAGCTAATGGTACAACCAAGTCTCTCAGAGACAATGTTAAGGTAGTACTCTTCATCGTGCGGGACAAATGGTTCGACAATGAAAGTCGTAATCGGCCCTTTGCAACCCCCCATCTCAACCTCTTTACCGAGGCGGTCTTTGACAAAAGCAGCAACTCCGGCCAAATCAAGATTCAGAGCAACGAGACCACTTTTGCCACGTTTGCCGAATAGCATATCAGGTTTCACAACCAGTTTTGTGGATGACATCCATGGCTCGCTGTCGACGAGTTCTTTGAAATCGGTTGACTCAGTGACCTAATTCATTGCGAACGAATATTTAGTCGATTAAGACGAAGCAACTTGATTGCAAAATAGGACCCCCCGTTTCTTGATAAGGACTGTTGTCTTCAAGTTTTTAAATATTCGAAGACAACTAACCGTATTTGTTCGTATTTCTTAAAGACGATTGTTTGGCGTAACTCTTTACCTAACTTATAGAGTGATTTGTTTCGGCAATTTGCACGAGAAAACGACGGATGCGTTTGTACTAGATAGATCACATGATAAACAAGTCTAGAATTTCATCTACTTTTAGGACCACCTCACCAAGTCACCAACCATTCAAACACAATACTTTCTCAAGTAATACTTCCCCACAATAGATTTAATTCTTGAAAATCATGCAGAATTAGTAACAAATAATGGCAAAAATACAATCTAATAATGACAAATAATTCAAGAAAACTAGATTAACAAAAATGACTACAGATCCTTAAAAAAAACATAAAAAAACACAGAACCTAATTCACTTGTAATAAGTGATTAAAATGTAAAACTCACTTGGGCAGATTTGATTTCCAATTCAGACCCAGAAATTCTCTTGTAATGCTCCTTCAACAATCTCTTCGAATCATACTCTCTGATCTTCTTCCTCGCCATTTTCCCCCTTTTTTAACCTAATTTCCAAATTCAAGAAAATCACAAAAAAAAAATTAAAAATTGAGCCCAGATCCCTAATTCCCAGATCAAAATCAAGAACCCTATAATAAAATCAAAAAACAAGATCCACAAAATTTAACACAGAATGGGTAAATATATATATAACTGATTTTAAAAAAAAGAACACACAAAGAAAGTTGAGATCTTTACAGCTGAACAAACAGAGGAGATGAGACAGATGGAAAACTAGTTATTACTTATCAACAAAAGCTGAAATCTTGGAAATTTTGATGGCATCTATTTATAGGTGGGGTGGGGGGTTTGATCTACATGAGTTGTAATAATAAATATAATATTAATTGTTTTGTGTTTTTAGCGGGAATTTTTTCTGCAGAAATGGACACATATGATATGGCACAAAACATTACATACCTACCTACCCACCCACCCAGGTGGGCCTGCTCACTGCACCAAACTGGTAAATATTGTGGTGCTAATTTATTTAAATAATTAATAGTGGAGTTCGGTCCAATAAGTGGAACTTAATTTGCACACTTAGTTTGGTAACCATTTTGATTTTTTTTTTTCTTATAAAAAATCTCCTAATTTTATTACACTATTGATAGCTTTGGTTTTTTAATTTAGTAATAAAACATTGAGATATACTCTTATTTGAAATTATATATTATTCTTAATTTTGTTTCGTATCTACTCAAGATTTCTTTTTAATGCATATCATGCAACAGCCCCTAGGGTAACACCTACTCTCTCCATGCCAGAATATGTCTCGTTTTGGGTTGTTGCGCACATATTAAGAAAACTAATAAATGTGCGTCGATTTAAAAAAAAATATATAGATGACTAAAATATTCATGTTATTAATGTTGTTTCCATTGATTCTCAGTCAATTAATGAATAATAATAAGGGTAAAATTGAGAAAATACTAATTAATGCATCATTGAAATTCTAAAGTGACAGATAAATTGAAACAAGAAAAATCCCCTAAAGCGACAATTAATTTGAAACGGAGGAAATATATACTAAAACTAACTCATTTTTTTATAATTATATTTATTCCCTGCAATTTGTAGATTTCTTACATTAACACTCTTGTATTAAATAGTCCAGTCAAATTCAAAACACTACTTTAGGCCTTTAACAATTTTGAACCCGTGGACCGAGTGCACTAAAAAAATTAAAAAATATAATTCCAAAAAAAAAACAATTAAAATTAAAATGCCAGTCCAAGCAAAATAAAGTTGACTTAAACCATAGCAAACATTAGAGTCATAATTGCACTGCCGGCTAATTTTGCATTATTATAAAAAAAGACCCACATTTTCAACATATAGTAATATGAATGCCATTTTCCCTACTATCAGTTTTCCATGCCCTTGGTCAGCATTTCATCGCTTGTGAAACTCATTTTTTAAGTCTTCATACGAGAAAAAATAAATTTAAAAAAAAAAAAAAAATTGACCAGTTTCTTGTTATGTAGGGACAATTATGTCATTTTACAAGTAATGGAGAATGACTTGGCTGCTTTTTCAATAAAGATAAGAGTTATTTTTATTTTTTTTTAAATAGCAGATTAGGTTCATAGATCTTTGAGTTAATTGTAACTAATAGAAAGACAGTATAAAAAAAACTCTGATATTAATTATAGAAATCTTCCATTTCAGCCTCCTAATTTGACTTATGAAAGTTTGAAACAAAAACTGACTGCCATAATTACATTGCACCAATTGATTATTGAATTTTGTGAATGCATACAAGATACATAGCGATGAAATGTTGTTATGTGTTTGAAATTTTAAAATTGACTAAAGAAAATAAAAATTATTGTTATAGTAACTTAACTAGTATTTCACCCTTGCGATGCACGGGGCATTGAGTTGTAACAAATATTTGATAATAAAAAAGTTCTTGAAATACTAAGATGAATGGTTGATATGCAATAACAAAGTAGTAGAAAAATATTTAATAAAAAACTATTTGGTATGATGTAAGTGATCAATTAAGCCAAAATAAGTGGAAAAGTTAAAAATCGAAGGTTTATTTTCCGTATACAAAGAGTGAATACATCGTTGGTCCCAAACTTGTACAACCATAACGACCAATAAATTCAAATTCTTAATTTGATGCAAACAATTATTGTTATTGCGTTTGATAACAACCGCCCTAACGCATGTATCCAATACAGTGCGAGTAACCTACATATTTTATATAGTGGTCATACGAAATATCTAATAATTACCAAAACAACAACAATATAAATGTTTAATGAAGTAAAATCATTTTGCACTAAATTTACCTTGATAAAACATCTTGAGTGGAATCGATAGTAAGTTCATAGTACAATACGAATTACGAATAACCGTACATATAAGTAATAAAAAATTAAAGGTTGTTATTTAATAATGTATACAATTTTACATAGTTACCTTAATATATGCAGAAAAGTTTCCAGGTGTACCATTGTTTGTAACGTTGGTCGTATCGTCAGATTCCTATTTGATAAAAATCTTACATAAGGGTTATTTAATTGAACAGGTTGCACACCAGATTGGGATAAACAAACTCGATAAGATCCAAAAAATGAATTGAAAGAATCACGAATCAGCATGTCATCGGGAATTTCAATTCAAGTACTGTTTTATTAATATCAATCCTAATCATAATCCTCAATTTATTTTATGCTACACCCAATAAAATACACTAGGTAGATCTTTACCATTCATAGGCACATAAACACACAAACACACACATTGGTGTGTGGATCAAAGGTAAAAAAATCACACGGTATAGTCTTCATCGGCTGTAGCAGAGAAATAACTCATAATCCTCATACTAATGTTAATACTAATAATATTATTACATATATCATATTATAATGCTAACTTTAATATACTAATGTCAATACTAATACTAATATTAATATACCAATAACAATAACAATACCAATACTAATCCCAAAACAAAAACCAACACCAACACCAACACCATTACCATTACCATTACCATTACCATTACCATTACCAATAACATTATCATTACCGTTACCATTGCCCTTACCATTGCCGTTAAAATTGCCATTACTATTACCATTATCAATACTATTACCATTGCCATTACATGTACCATTATCAATACCAATAAAAATACTAATACCAATATCAATACCAATACTAATACCAATACCAATGTCAATACCAACACAAATACCAATACTAATACCAATATCAATATCAATACTAATACCGATGCCAATACCAGTATCAATACTAATACCAATACCAATAGAAATATCAATAACAATAACAATACCATTATCAATACCATTACCAATACCATTACAATTAACATAACCCTTACCATAACTAATAATCGTAATCCTAATCCTAATTGAAATTATAATCATAATCCTAATCGTAATGCTAATGTTAATTATAATAATAATTATAATTCTAATCATAATAATAATGCTAATGCTAATCTTAATCCTAACACTAACTCTAATCATAATTCTAATAATAATAATAATACTGATCCTAATTCTTATCCTAATAAAAATCGAAATATGCTAATGATAACGCTATTCTTAATACCAATCCTAATATGTTAATGCTACTGCTAATCCTAATTCTAATTTTAATCATAATGCTAATACTAATACTAATACTAATTATAATCATAAAGCTTACCCTAATACTAATATACATACTAATATTAATCATAATATGTCAATGTTAATGCTAATATTAATGCTAGCAGAATACTAATATTAATACTAATACTAATACTAATAATAATAATAATACTAATACTAATACTAATACTAATACTAATACTAATACTAATACTAATACTAATACTAATACTAATACTAATACTAATACTAATAATAATACTAATACTAATACTAATACTAATACTAATACTAATACTAATACTAATACTAATACCAATACTAATACTTATAATACCAATATCAATACTAATACCAATACCAATACTAATACCTATACTAATACTAATACTAATACTAATACTAATAGAAATTGGCAAGCACACTTTTCTGGATGTAATTGGGTTACATTATAATAAACAAAGAATAGAAATTGGGCCGTTAGCATGTCAAAAAATAAAATAAATAATTGGGCCGTTAGTACCGGATGTAATTGGGTTACATTATAATAAACAAAGAAATGAATTTTCCAAAACTATAGTTGGAAAGATAAAATACGAGATTAATTTGTTGAAAGTTGAAACTATTTATTTACTACTGCTTGCTATCTAATTATTTTCAGTACAAATTAGGGCCACCTCTTTAAGTTAACGTCAAATCACGAGAAAAATCTTCTTACGATATTCTGAAAATTACGTCTCTTAACTTTATTTTTTTGTCATGTTGTCAAATTTACCTGTTGAATGAAGGATTTTTTTCGTAAAATAATGCATAATTGAAATGTGGTTGTAATTATTGAAAGACGAGGTTTTTTCGTAATTTGACAATAAGTAAGTAGTAGTAAATATATTTAGTTAATTATTAGTTGGCCCCAAAAAGTGAAATAAGAAAAATTCCCAAAACGAAATAGGGTATCACTATTATTCTTGACAAAATTCTGGAAACGAATTTCCGTTCCTCCGGCGCCGGCGCAACGACAAGGTTTTCCCTAATTCCGCCGTCGCTTGAATTTCTCGTTTATTTTATTAATATGAATTTAATTTTCTGAAATGGAAATGGTTTTACAGTGTTAGGTTTCTGAATAGAAGCGATGGATACAGAGAAATTAGGGCAATTGAAGATCCAAATGCAGCAGTTTTTGAACGAAGCGCAGCAATTTGTTCAGACAATCCCGACTCGTGACCTCTTGGCCGCCATCTCACTAGTCCTGCTCACCGTCCTTATGTTGTTAGTCGGTATGTTCGTCTCGCGGACTTGATTTTCTTTCTGTTTTTTTTTTTCGTGAAAATTTTGAGTTCCGTCAAGTTTTCTTTACCTACATTGATAAAGTGGATGGGTTTCTGTGTTCGGGTTTTTGCGTGTTGCTCTAATGGAATTTTCTAATTGGATTATAGCTAGCCTTAAAATTAGGTTTCAGCTTTGCCGACTTTTCGCAATTTCTCGACAAGGTTATTGTAGAGAATTCAAATTGTAGCTGGAGAATAGTGCTTTATGATCTGAAACATTAGTTTTCATTTTCATTTTGATCCCTTTTCAGTAATCAATTGTAGGATGTTCGGTTTTTTCCGGCTATGTTATCTGGTTTACTCGACGAACTAATTAAATAATCTTAGTTTGCACTTGGGAACTGCAATTTGAATAATTACTTGGATATAGACTTACATTTGTGTTGCTATTTATTCTGCAACCTGATTGAAGTACATTTAATAAATTATTAATTTGCATTTCAAATCTCTCTTTGGGTCACGATTTTAATTGGGATAAGATAAGAACTGATTTTTTTGCAGGCAAAAACATGATCTATATTGGGTCGATAATATTTTCGAGAGAGGCGTACTAAATGATTGTTACGAACTCTTATAGTCTACATACATAGATATATGTGTTGACATTTAGGTTATCTATGTGCTTCTACACGTCTTTGTAAATGGCTTTGTCTTTCTACTTATCCATCTACCTTAAATCTTTCGGTATCCATACATGTGTCTGTATGAATGAAGTTCATTTTTTGGAGGAATTAAGGGTGCAGAATATATATATATATATATTAGATGTTACTGATTGGGAGATGCAATAGATATATTCGTCGACTCTGTTTGTCACCTCTGTTCTCGTTCATCTGTAGCGACTCTGATAATTAATTCCCGTTACTTTGCAGTTCGTCTTGTCAAGCGTAGAAAACTTAACACCATTTTACTAACTGGGCTTAGTGGAAGTGGCAAAACTGTTCTCTTTTATCAGGTAAACATCAAATATAGTAGTTTCAAGTGAGGAATTTTTGTATTATTATTTTACGAAGCGAATGTCCAAACTATATGGCCTTTTAATTAGACTAACCAACAAATGGTGTTTTGTCTAATTTAGCTTCGAGATGGCTCATCCCACAAAGGTACCGTGACATCAATGGAACCTAATGATGACACCTTCATACTACACTCCGAGACGAGTAAGGTAGTCTTACTTAAGTAGTGAATTTACAGGGGCATTATCTTCTTAGTTTTATTACAAAATGAGAATGGTATCATTTTCGTTGTTTAATCCTGTTTGGTTAATTGCAGAAACGAAAAATAAAGCCTGTTCACATTGTTGATGTTCCTGGGCATTCACGACTTCGGCCTAAAGTGGATGAGTTCTTGTTTCGAGCTGCTGGCATAGTTTTCGTGATTGATGCTGTGGAGTTTCTACCAAATGTTCGAGCTGCTTCTGAGTACGTTGCATTTTAATTATAAAGTATAGGCATGCATATAGACGCAAGTGAAGTGAGAGACGACGATCGAGAAAACAACTAATGTTTTTTCGGATTTTCTGATAATAGGTACCTATTTGATATTTTGACCAAGGCTACTGTTGTGAAGAAGAAGATTCCGGTCTTACTCTTGTGCAACAAGGTGGAGAAAGTTACTGCGCACTCAAAGGATTTCATCCGAAAACAGCTGGAGAAGGAAATGTGAGATACTTTTTCGTACATCATCAGTTTTCCTAATTGAATTTTTTATTTCCCTCGTTTGATGGACTTTTTTTTTTTTGGGTTTTTTAGTGAGAAGCTCCGTGCTTCGAGGACAACACTATCTTCAGCAGATATTAATGACGAATATACCCTAGGGGTACCTGGAGAGGCCTTTTCATTTTCCCACTGCCTTAACAAAGTTACAGTTGCAGAAGCATCTGGTTTGACTGGCGACATCACTCAGCTAAAGCAGTTTATAAGAGAACATGTCAAGGCTTAGCAAAATGTGTAAGAATGGCCGGTGAAACTAACTACTCGTCTAGCCCTTACGGTTCATTTAAAGGCAGTAAATTCGAATTGGAAATCTGAGAGGCCATACTTTGCTGTAGTTTAAAATCTTGAAATTGGGATTACTATTAGCAAACTGTTTGTGGATTCCGTCGACAGTGTTGATTTTTTTTTTTCTTTTTTTGCCTTGACTCTTGACTTTTGAGTTGGGATTTTCAATCATATGATGCTTGATTTTTTATAATTTTTTTTATTTCGGGAAGTTATTCGTTCTACGTTCGGGGATATGCACAAGTTGAAATCCGGATACAAATGGTTTTGACCAATCAAGAATTATAGCTCTCATGGGTTTTTACTTCTGAATCTAATCCTTAAAAAACGTAAGAAGAGACAAAGTTATAGTTCTTATCTCTTACAATTAATAATAACTGATGAGTAAACAATTTGGGGCTCATTGGGAAAAAAACGGAGATGACCCATTCGTTGCCAGCCTGGCGAAGGTGTATGTATAGATTGTTAGCTCACATCGAACGGCAGTAGCAGTTATCTTGATAAGAAGCGTCGTTTTATCCAGAATACAAGGCTGAATATCCCAAAACATGGGAAAAGAAGAAGCCCTATGGCTAAGTACCTGCAAATTTTCGTTATTAAAACATCTACATACACACATAAGAAGATGTTAGTACGTACCACAACGGAGCATACGGAGATGACAAGTCCAGAAATGGATAAGGCCACCTATTTCAATAAGAGATTTTTTTCAGTGTAAATAAAATAATCATATTTGTTGCGTTTTTCTCAGAAAAGTATTAACTGTAATGATACCTTATTGAAACACAAGCATGAATGATCCACTGGAAAATGACGAATATACCCGTCCATAGAACAAAATATGCCATTCGAAAGAAAGGAAACCGCTGCAAATATTCAATAATTCCATTAAATAGTGAACTCAGTAGTAGTGATAAAAGTAAGCAGTCGGCTAAAAGAAAATACCAGGGAGTTTAAACTTGCATCGCCCAAGAGAAGAACAGCATTCAGAGAATGCTTGCAAACAATAAGCTGCACATGGTTTTATTAATTGTCGATTAAATAAATAAAAAGAAGGCAAGAGATCGGAAATAATTAGACTTCAAAAACATTATACTTACGTAATTTATTCTGTAGTCTTTGGCGGTGAGAAACGGGTAGATCATCAACCAAAAGATCGAATCAGTGAGCACTACAGCCCCAGAACACATCTGCACTAGAAGTAAAAGAGAAATTAAAAAAATAATTAAAAAAAAATAACCAAACCCTATGAAAATCTGAAAGCATTTTTTTTTGCCATCATAATACTATCGAATTGTAATAATACATTATTTTGTTTAAAAGGCCGACGGAAGTACCTGAAAAACTATTTGCAAGGCATATCCCTGAACCGAAGCAGCAGTTCTGTGATTAGTTTCGCTTTGATGATTCAAGCTTACGGTGTGGCTGACCATATCTGAATCCTCCCCAAGTGTCGGTGGTATGTAGGACCCACCTTCTGCATCTGTACGGTTATAACAATCTTGCTCTGGTTTTACTTGATGGTAGTAAAGAAGACATCCCTGAATTGAGACTGAAGACCCCAGCTACAAAGTTCACAAGCAAACCCCATAAAATATACGAACTCGGCAAAAATATAGCATAAAATAGATACATCAAATTTAAAAGGCCGATTAGTTAAGAGAATAAGGCTCCGTTTGGCTTCAACGATTGAAGTTCAATATTTCAAATCCATGATAAAATTTTAATTGAAAGAATTCAATTGAGGATCAATTTCGAACCCTTGCATTTCATTTCTAGTGGATTTCAGATCCAACTTATATCGAGTCGTTTCTAGCAAATGTCTTAATGCAAATGAAACCTAAGTACCTATTTTTATTTGAGTATTTACCAAAAATTAAATCGAGAAACGAATTGTGTAACTATAGGCTCAATTAAGTATCAAAGGAAGAAGTATACAGAGGCGTGACGTACCCCAAAATAAATGGTTACCAAAGTAAATGTCCACCTGTTTGACAAGAAAGCGTGAGAGAAACGTTCAAATCCTCAAATCATTCTTCGTAGAAAGAGCGAATTCTTAAGCTCGAGAAACGAAGAAGCAAAACCATAAGAGGACTTACTCGGTATAAAAATAAAATTTGCCAACACCGTTTGTTATAATATCAGCAAGAAGCAACGCAAACAATACACTGAAAGCAACTATCCTATAAGCAAGCAGCCAAATGGGGTGGACCGATTTCGAACACGTTCCCCAAACTTCATCCTCGTACAAACAAACTTCAGCCTCATGTTCATCGACACTCTGTCGGTTTCGAGACTTATTACGGCCCTCGTATCTCCATATTACAAGTGCTGAAAATACAATAGCTACGAAAATCCATATTGCACAGAGTAAGAATCTCCAGTTCAACCAATAACTCGGTAATGTCGTGTCGGCTGTCATGGCCAGCAACCGAGTACGATCAAACAGTCCTGTTAACAATCCCATTTTGATTTATTTCAATAGTCTTGAAAATTAAATAATTTAAGCACTGTCTTGAAGAAAAGCCTCAAAGCACAAAAAATATATTCAGGACTATGAAAAAAAAAAAAAAAAAAAAAAACAAATCAAGAATTAGAGCAGAATATCCACTATCAAAGTCCTTAATCGTACTGTTCTGAGCATTGAAGGGCAGTATCGGAATTTCATTTTTTTTTTTTTGGCATATTGAGAATTTCAGACTCAGCAACAACATAATCATGGGAATGAAATACGGTGACTGTGTGTAAAATGCAAAGGGCGTGCCCGACCTGTACCCTTTTTCGGCCCACAGAACAAACAACAAACACTTGGTATGCATGATTATTTACGTAATTCCTTAATGTGTTTAGAGCAGAAAATCAACATTGGGAAACATGAGATTAGGGAAACGAAGAGATTGAAGGGTTAAACGTCGTCGTACCTCGAATTTCCTGGAATCAATAATGATTCATAAGCCCCTCCGATTAGAAACCCAGAAGAGAGATAGAGGCATGTTTGTGAATGATTGCTTGATTATCGGAACCGGAGCAGAGTAGGATGAGAGAGGGACTGTGTAAACGTAGCGATTCACTACACTATTTTATTACGGATCAATTTCTGCTGCACCGCCATTGTTTATCGCTTTTCTTTAATTACAAAATATTAGTTTTTTCGAGTGTGGATAAAAAAAGGGAAATTTGTAATTTTGGTCCTATATGTTGGTCTTTTTAGTGATTTAGTCTTATAAGTTGTCATATTTCAATTTTACATGCAATAACTTTGTAAAATTAGTATTTTTAGTTCTATTTCAATCGAACTTTGAATTTTAGCTGTCGTTTAATGATGTACCTAACAAACTCGTAGAAATTTATTTATATGGACACTTAAAAATTATAAATGATCATCTAATTTGAGTTATAGATGAGACATCTCACATAATTAAAGTTATACTAATGGTTAGTTAGATGTCGAATTGATAAACTTACAAGTAAAATGCGTCACGCTTATTTGTCGTGTCATAAAATTAAAAATCATGCAAAATAGGACTAAAATTATTGTATTTGCAAAGTTATTGGGTATAAAACTGAAACATGACAAGTTAGAGGACTAAATTCCTATTAAGCTAACATAGAGGACCAAAACTACAATTTTCCATAAAAAAATGAGGGTATTACTTAATTAGTTATTGATTGAAACTCCCCCTGAACTTAGGAAAAATTATGAAAAATACCCCACTTATCCATAATCACTAAAATCTTCCTGGTGTTTGTTTTCATCTTACACCGACCCCATACGTTGCGATTTTTCACAGAATTTTTTCATTCCAATAAATATTTCCCAAAAATTGCTAATTCTACACTTACAGACGCGACATTTCCTTATACTACTTTCTTAACACAAAAATTACTCTCTGGAATAATGGTAATACTAAAAAATCATGAAGTTGTTATTTAAGAGGGATAAATATTTCGTGTAAAGGACCCCTCCAAGGTTTCTTTTTTGTCTTAAAGATGTAGCATAAAGGGTAGAATCGACATTGTTTTGGGAATAATCCATCTACTCAAAAAAAATCGTGAAAAATCACACCGTAAGATGGAAAAAGACATTGGGGGAATTGTGGTAATTACATATTGATGAGAGTACTTTTTGTAATTTAGCCTTAGTTCAGGGGATCTTTCGTAATTTACCCTATAAATAATAGTCTTGAGTTTGACATACGTACTATTTATAAACCACATTAAAAAATGCTGGTTTTCCATCCACATACGTAATAACCTTAACTAAAACCTTAGAATCGTATATTTCCACAATAATTAAAAATTAAAAAAAAAATTAAAAAAAAAATTAAGAAAAAATAAAAAAGGCCCCTGATTTCTTCATATATTTATTTTTCTCAACAGTTAAATACCACCACTGGTTGTTGACGTTGAAAGAATGAATGGAACATGCACGTGGCACAATTAATATATATGACATGCAAAATTAAAGCAAACATCAAACAACATATATTCAAAATCAGTAACAAAATTTAATCCTAGGCAGGATTTCATTTTCACTACAAAAATAGAACATTTGTCTGAAGTCTTACAGTTACAGGTGGAAAGATTAAATACACAGAAAACTACAGTTTAAACAAATAAGCATCACTTTTATTTATAGGTATGACCTGGTTTCATACCACCTTTTAATTTTGTATTATTATTTCAAACTTTCACGTACTTATCACACATAATAAATACTTCGACAATCGACTCCCGAATCGTACGACTTTGACTCGATTAATACCATATTTCCATCACTTATAGCTTCTCCCTATATATATATACTTCTTGCTTGCCCTTTTCCCCCTCTTCTAATTTCTAAATCATTCTTTTTAATTTATAAAATAAAAAAATGTCGTCGGAGTTAGATAATTCGGTTGAAATCGGGCAAGAGCAAGTTTGTTACGTGCAATGTGGCTTCTGCAGTACCGTCTTACTTGTAATTAATTAATTCTTTTTTTTCGATTTATTATTCGATTAGTTTTAGGGTTTGGGTTATTATGTATAATTAATTAATATGGTGTTTTAATTTATTAATTCTTGAATTTTTTTATTATTAGGTTAGTGTTCCATGCAGCAGCTTAACAATGGTGGTTACAGTTAGATGTGGGCACTGCACAAGCATCCTCTCGGTCAACATGGTCAAAGCTTGTTTTGTGCCACTTCATCTCTTTACTCCAATCAATAATCAGCACCAAGAATTAATGGTGCTTAATTATTTATTAATTAATTACCTGATTATTAATATTTGCAATATCGATCTACTAATTAAATTAATTAATTGGTTGATTTATATTCTAATTAGCATTTTGTTGTAATTAGGTACAGCCAAAGTGGGAAGTTTGTTCTGAAGAAGTTGCTGCTAATGACAAGAAATTAGCTGCAAATAATAATAATACATGTTCCCCTTCACTGTGTTTCTCATCAGACGAAGACGACGACGACGAAGATTCTATAAACCATTTTAACGGAGTTATCCATAAACGTAAAAAAAAAAACACTCGTTTTTTTCGCATAAAAATAGTGGTTTGTTTTACATTTTTCTGATTATTAATTAATATAATTCGCCGTATCTTGTTTCAGCCCCGGAGAAGAAACAACGAGCTCCTTCTGCATACAATCACTTCATCAAGTAATTAGTACTATTCGAGTAATTAATTTACTTATATATATATATATATATATATATATATATATATATATATATATATATATATATATATATAATAATTAAATTTCGAAATTTCAGGGAAGAAATCAAGAGGCTGAAGATTGAGTATCCCAACATGACTCACAAGCAAGCTTTCGGCGCTGCTGCTAAAAACGTAAGTCTTCGAAAGTAAATCGAACAAACCGATCGGATATTAACTTTTTTTCTTTTTTTTTTGCATGTTAAGTGGGCACACTGCCCTCAAAGTGTAAATAAAGGTGGTGAAGTACTCCATGGCTGCGACGAACGAGACAACGACAAGATGGCTATTAATTACTCGGATGTCGTCGATAATGAGGTATTTAATTAATAATCGTTGCTTATGATCCGAGGATTCTTGTTTGTTTTGTCGCAAGTTCTTGTCGTAAAAATTAATCGAAACTTTTATTATTAAAAATAATTAGTAAATAAATATATAGTTAGATTGACAAAGTATAATGAAATACATGTTATTTTCATGACATTGAATTAAACTTTGGATACCATACTATATTTGGTAATAGAAAAAAAAAATTCAACCACCAGTAGTCAAAATTTATATAAAAAAAAAAAAGTCAATATTTATATTTAGGTTTAATTAATTGTGCTGCAATGGGAACTGCAGGTACACTGCTTTGGCAATGGTTTCCATGAAACAAAAGCGCTGATGCAATCTATTTGCACCAAAACACGTTTTTACTGAACAAAGTCAATTTCTCAAGACTATTATTGTAGAACATATATTAATTAGTTTAATTAATTAATTATAATTGGAAGTTGTTTTTATTGTTTCTGTTTATTAAAGAAAACGTACGTCATGTTTTCAGATCACTTCTACTTTATTTTTGTATTATTTGTTTAATTATATGAAAAAAATAAAAAATAAATGAATGCATAACATGGAATAAAATAAGACTAGTCAAAGAAAATAATGTATTTTCATTAATTAATTAATCGGGAATATATTATGGAAGATAGAGAATAGTAAATGTTGTTAATTAGTTGCACAAATAATTGATGCGATTGTAACCCACTCGCCGCCGGGATGCCGCCAGAAGTAGTTGCGCAACCGCCTAACTTTATCTACGTCATTTTATAATAATAATATTGTTGTTGTTATATACAGAATTATTAATGGGCTATATACATACAATATGATATAATGGTGACCCAAATGATAAATCCAAGAGTTCATTGATTTATGGAACCATAGCCATCTTATGCACCGCTTCCAACAGCTTTTAGGTGCATTATTTTTGTTGTATTTGAGAATTTATTTCGATTTTAAATTATTTGTCAATTTAGAATTCTATATTTTAATTTTTCTCTTACTATTTTTAATTTATTAATAGGAACTTGTTGAAAGAATTAATGAAATAAATTTTCTTATCATTTTACTAGATTTTTCTTAGATTTCATGCACATATAAAATGACAAATAACGTGAAAAGATAAATAAGATGAGAAAGAAGAGAGTACCAAAATTGGGGTTCTGCAAATATAGCAGAAAATTGATTAATTAGTGTTGGGAGTAAAAGTTGGAATGGAACGTCCAATTTCCGTCGGTTTCAATCCGAAAACTTCTGATTTTGATGTTTATCATTTTTGAAAGTTTAGAATATTACGTGATATTTGAAAATAGGTGTCTACAAACTAAAGAAAACGTGTGTTTGGTGCAGTTAGAATCATTATAGTTATATTTAAAATATTAAAATTTATCATATTAGTAGTTTTAGTTTTATGATTTTATGAAAGTGGTTGTTCTTACTTTTTAAAGTTTCCAAAACTTTTATAAATGTTTAAACTCATGTAATTCGAGATTTCCATAGCTTTTGAAATGTGAATGAATTTATAGATTCTAAATATATTTAGAAATATACAGAAAAGGTTAATTTTTGCATCCGATTTTCACCCTTTAATTAGTATATAATTATATATATAATTGCTTGCCTCCAAATCTTATTTCCACGCCTGCCTCAAATAGATTAAAACTTAATTCAAATGATTTAAGTTTGAATTAGACACAAAGAAATAGCACTAATCACGCCATACTACAAATATATATATCTTAATTCTTAAATAATAATTGATATTATTTATATTTTTCTAAAGAAAATTAATTTAAATAAGTACGGGTAAGCATCATTCACTTTCGTCATTACCATATAAATCGTCGGTGTACGTACTATAACACCACACGAATAAAACGTTACTAAATATGTCATAATTATACCATCAATCAATTTAAATAAAGTAATATTTCACTATTAAATATATAAATATTCAACGTTGATTAAAATTTAGTAACATCGTAAATTAGAGAGCATGACAAAATATTTAAAACCCAATACGTGTTCACTTTTCGTAATGCATCAACAAACATTGGCGATGACTCCTCACTTTTCTTCATTTATTTATTTTTTTTTAAATAGTTTTAATAGGAGAAAATTTATTCAATTGAATAATGTATTTTTAGATTAGTGTGGAACCTTTGGTTTCCCACCTTCCCCACGCAGACGCGGGTAAATAATGGTGTAGTTTATTGACAATTATTATCACCATTTAATAATATATGTTATACAATAAATCCACCTTTATTTTGGATTAAAAAAATAATAGTAAATTACAATCAACTCCCTGAAGTAAAGTGTAAATACAAAAAAATCCTTCATTTTGAGAAATTACATCTACTCCCCTTAAGTTTGTAAATGTCTTACACCCGCTCATACAAAGAGTGCAAAGAGTGTTAATGTAACAAAATCTACGAAATGCAGGAGATGTATGGAATTATGAAAAATTAAGGAGTTTTTTCATAAATAAATTTTATTTAATAAATAAATAACTCTACCTTTTATTATTGCTCAATTCATTAATGAAATATGGTTATAAGCTAAGCATGCTATGGCCTAGATGTGGGTGGGTGTTTGACCACACTCTTTGGTTATTTTATTTAAAAGAATCACAAATTTAAAATTGGTGCCCTAAATTTACAAATTGTTGTATCAATTTGACAAGATACCTTATTTTTTTCGTCCTTGGCAAGAAACCCGTCCTAGCTAGAACGACTAGTCAATGTTTAATTTTGACTTTTACCTGCCGAAATTTACGGGTCGGACAGAAAATCGGGTATGAATGTGAAAGTGGGCCGGGTATGATTTTTGGGCCCACGTACTGCCAAAGCAAGTGAGTTTCTTTCTGGCTTCTGCACTTAATTCTTTCCTTGACATAGTACTTTTCCCAACAGCCCAACACCAAACACCTTTAAAATCCTATGACCAAATTGCCCTTGCAAAATATATTTTTAGTGTAAATTACAAAAAAAACACTCATTGTTCCATAATTGCCTCCACCCCTGTAATTGATAGATTTCTTACGTTAACACATTTTTGTAGGAGATGAATGTAAGTAATTTACAAACTGCAAGGGGCTGTTTGTAATTTCTCAGGACGGTTATTGTAACATGAATATAATAGACTAATGTTGTGTTTGGTTATCTTTCTATAATTTGGAATTAACTATTTCGAAACGATTTCATTTATTTTAAAATGTGAATAATTAATTCCAGATACATTCCAAAAGAAATGGAATTTTTTTGTTCTAAAATCGACTTCTTTCCGGATAAAAAAGGCCGAAATCATAAACTTTATTTATCTTATTCATTTAAGTGCTGACACTACAAGTGTAATTTCGAAAGAGAATGAAACTTCTGAAATAACTTGTTGTCTATAATTAAAATCGAGTAGTACTTAAATCAAAATCCAATTCCGATCAATAAATATTTCCGAAAAATCAGAAATCTAAATTTTCAAGATTCGCAATAAAAAATAATCGATATTTAATCCGATACTTTCGGATTGAAATCGACGAAATTATCGAACTCCATTCAATTTTCTTATCCTTGTGCGAAATTATTATGATTCTCTTAATTAATGATAAAAAAAAAAAAAAAAAAAAATCTACACACAAGGGCATTAAAGTACAATCACACACCATCCACATAAAATAAAAGAAAATGAAAGTTATTATCGGTGGGAGAAAAAACAAGAAAAAAGCTGGAGAAAAAATGGAAAGTTGGATGGCGAGAGAATCATGAATGAGTGTATTCAATATTGAACAGAGGAGCGTGTTTCCAGAAATCTGCCCTGTCCCTTCTCTCTCTCTCTCTTCTTTCTCTCTCTCTCTTATTTCTTTTCTAGGAGTGTGTACAATTACCATGTGGGCCACACTGGGACTCTCTTTCTTTCTCTCTTTGCAAACGTTTTCTTCTTCGTCTCGTCTGTTTTGATTCCCTTTTGCTCTGTTTTGTGTGCTTTTAATTTTTTTTTTCTTGTTGTAACAAACGCCCCCCCACCCCCCACTCCCCACCCCCATCATCATCTATCCATCTTCCAACCAAACCCCTGACTATTATTTATTATTTTATTATTGCTCTGACCGATCCAGTTGATCTGTATCTGCCTCTCATATCGGCATTTTGAAGACGACCCAGAAAAAAAAAAGTTTTTTTTTTTAATTCCTTTTATTATACGATCAAGATTGAATTTTTATTCTCTTTCTCTCTCTACTTCTCTCTCTAGGGTGGTGTAATCTGATTTTCGTCGATGACCCTTTTAAGGTATGATGATGATGATGATTAGTGAAGTTTGTGTTTTTGGCAAAATTTCTTTTTGTGGATTTTGTAGTTTTGACTGATTGGATTGTGAAGAGGCAGGATCAAATAAGGATTTACTTTATTGGATTTGACAAGTGGTTTTTACCTATTTTCTGAGGTTAGTTCTGAATCTTATGAATCTGATTTTATTCTGATTTTTCAATTTCTGGGATCATGCTATTTTCTTTTGATTATAATCATAAATCATAAATCCGTGACTGTGAGTGATCAATCTTTCTTTGATTTATTTTTGTTATGTTTTCGTCTACTTTCGTTTATTTCGTTCTTGTATGATTTGTGTCCGAATCAAACTTCTTGTTGGTTTTTGTGGTTTGGATGTTACCGGCACACGTTCGTTAAAAAAACGGAATCTTGAAAACAGATGAAGTACGGTTGAATTAGCATTTTCAGTCCTTTCGATCGTGTTCTTGCGCGACTATACTGTTTAATAGCATTTAGTTGTACTCGAATCGGGATCGGTGGCAAATAAGTCGCTGCATTTTTGTCGTTACTGTTTATGTGCCTAAGGATTTTGTTAAACAAGTGTCGGTTTCCCGTACGAGGTTCAAAAATGTGTAATAAAAGGATAACGTGTAGTGATTACTAACTGGCACGTGTGAAGTATTTTGCTTAAACGCGTATATTTGACTCTGCAATCATTCGAATCGGTAGGTGTAATTATTTTTGATTCTCAATGATTCTACGGAGTTACTAAACAAAGATGATAACGGCATAAAGAGCATTAGGTTGTTAGAAGAACTAAGAAACGAAATACAATGTTATAGAAGAAGCGAAGCAAATAACACAACGGAAAAAGAAAAAAAAAATAACGAAAGTGTGGAAACACGAGGTATTTGCCTAAAGTCCCGAAAAGACGAGATATATGATCCACTCGTCTTTTTCTTCACGAAAATATAAATTCGTTTTCTGGTGAATTCTTGTTTATAACTGTGTGTCTCCTTTTTCAGAAGTGCGTCGGGTTTATATTGTGTGGCCGAAATGTTCAGAGGTAATAACAGCAATACAGCAGCTCCGTCTTATCTCAACAATCACTTCCAATATCCTCCAAACGTGTCGAATCAGCAGCAGTTATGCGGGAACTGTGAGTTTTCTTGTGATATATTTATCGTTTAATTGAAGAGATCATAATTAAGTACTTCCGTTTAGTTATGTTTTGGCATTTCTAATGCTGTTCTTTGATGTGTTTTATGTTCCGTCTTTGGTGCAGTACCTGTAGAATTTCATGCCGATCCTGTAAATTATATCGGAAATAATCACGGGACTCCAATCCTCCTGCCAAACGAAGCTATTCCGAGAAAGCAAAAGCTTCAATTCTCCCTAAATAATAATAATAAAGCTTTTCACGAAGAACACGACAGAAAAGCCAGCATCCACAACCTGAATCACGTGTCCACTGGTTTAAGGCTCTCGTGCGACGATGAAGAGCGAAATTCCTCTATTACATCTGCAAGTGGAAGCCTTACCTCTTCGGTTCTTTCCTCTCTGACCAATGACATCAAAAGAGAACTCGATCAACAAAATCAAGAACTCGACCACTTCATTAGAATTCAGGTATCGAACCCACTTTTTTTTTTTGAATTATACTGAAAATCCGAAAAAAAAAATTGAATCTTTGCTAAATTTACTGACAAATTAATCACAGGAAGAAGACATGGTGAAAGGGGTGAGAGACATAAGGCAGAAACACATCACTTCTTTCCTCGCTTCTCTGCAGAAAGGGGTCGTCAAAAAGCTGCGCGAGAAAGATCTCGAACTAGAAACAATAACTCTTAAAAACAAAGAACTCGTCGAGAGCGTGAAACAAGTGACCAACGAAGCTCAAAACTGGTGCTACATGGCTAAGTACAACGAATCGGTTGTGAATGTTCTGAAAACCAATCTACAGCAAGCTGTGGAAGGTTGCAACAGGATAATAGAAGGACAAGGAGAGAATGAAGAAGCGGCCGACGATGCTAATTCTTACGTCGATCCGAACAATTACCTCAAATCCAGTTCGTTGAGGAAAAACGTGACGTGCAGATCATGCAAAGCGAAGGAGGTATCGATACTTTTAATGCCGTGTAGGCACCTCTGTTTGTGTAAGGAGTGTGAAGGTTTTGTCACTGTTTGTCCTGTCTGTCAGATGGTAACAACTGCTAGCCTTGAGGTGTATCTATCTTGAATAGAAAAAAATTAAGAATCAAAATTCACTTATATAAATTAAAAGATTATTCGCCTTTTTTTTTACTTTTTCCGCTCGAGATTTTTTTTTCTCCATATATTAAGGCCTCGTTTGGTTGGTTTTGGTCATATTAAGTCGTGATTAATTGAATAAACGGGTCTTATTTGATGTTTGGTTAGTCCAATAGTTTTTCAAGCTGAACCGACGATTATCGAAAATTTTGAGCTTTTATATGGTTAAGTACAATTTGCTACCTATTAATTTTTTTTATATCATATCATTCCCAAGAAACCATTATTTCCATTGACAGGACTACGGAAGCTTTTACGCCGAGTGAAATACATCGGATATATTTTTACTATTTATTCACACGAAACACGCACACACACATATTGGTGTGTAAGTGAACGCCAAAGATCACCCGTTGTAGATTTCACCTGGCATAGCATGAAATTGATGACGATCAACAGAATTATTACCTTCAAGGTTCTTAAACCATCACCGTTTATTCACACACACGTTACGAAAATATCCGACTATTATGTTTGAAACATAATAAGATGCACATTCCCTCCCATACAAAAGCTTACACCCCCCGGCACCCGTAACGCTTGTCTAAAACCTATCTCGTTCCTGTTTGATGAAATCCCTGCACTTCCTCCAAGTGGGCCCCACCACATCCTCCGGGGGGCTCCCACCCCCACTGTCGTACCGAAAGTGGTGCGTCGAGCCATCCGCCTCCACGTAAAGATTCTTCAACCCCGGAAAAATCCACCGAACCCCATCTTCCAGCTGAGCAAGGTTTTTCACCGCCCCACCTCCCCTCACATGAATCTTCAATTCTCCAAGACATTTCAGCTGCGGAAGCAAACGCTTCCTCAACTCGTGGGGGATAATTAAATCCGTTTCGTGCTCGCACCGAATCCAGAGTGTCCTGCAGTGATCGAACCTCGAGCACATCTGCTTCAACTTGTGAAACCAACGGCTGCAAATCTCGGGACCGTCCATGTGGATTATTGCGTCCATTTGAGGCGACGAGACCATCGATGGGAAGGTTATCATATGGCCGGAGTATTCGAATGCTCGTAAAGTTGGAGCTTCGATTTTGGCGGAAACTAGGTGTTTGCATTTGAACAGAACGAACATCCATAGATTTGGGGAATTCACCACTGCGTTTCTCAAACCGGAGCAGTGGCTGAGAATCATTATCTCGAGATTCGGATTGTGGAGCGTGGTTTTTTCGAGGATGTCGTCGGTTAGATTCGAGGCTCGTTGTAGCCATAGGAATTTCAGCTTCCGGCATGAAGAAATGTCGATTTTATCCGGATTGTGCCTCTTTCCACGAAAGAGGAACGATTCGATGTTTGGTGATTCGACTGTGATTTCTTCTAGAGGGGAGCATTTGAAAATCACGAGCATTTTTAGGTTATGGCAGGAGATTTGGATTCGTTCGAGGCCGCAGACGAGGGAGAGGTTGATTTTCTCGAGGAGGGGGCTGCCGGAGAGTATGCTTGCAAAAATTGAGTCGGTGACGTGGACGTTTATGAGATCTAGGTTTTTGAGGCGGGGGAGTTGGACGGCGGCGGCGGCGGCGGAGGTGAGGTCGCAGAAGACGAGCTCCAGGCATTGGATTGATTTGGCGGTGAAGACGGATTGGGGGAGCGTGTAGGGGACTCTGAATGGGTGGAAGAATTCGGCTATGGCGATTAGGTCTTTCATCTCGGCGACGATGCTCAGCTCCTTGACGTTTCTCTCCAGCGCGAAGGCGATCCAGCTGTGGAGGCGCGGGGCGACCTCGTCGACGAATCGCATCGAGATTTTGAATTTATCGACGGTGAGATCGTTGAAGAAGCGCCTCCTGAAATCTAGGGATTCGTCGACGAATCGGATGAAATTCTGGCGGCTGCGGTACCACTGGAGGAGCGGCGGCGGACGGCCGTGGAAATCCCGCTCGTCGAAGGTGAAGGAAGGGCAGGCGCACCACATGAAGCGCCACCGCCGCGAGAGGAACGCCGTCCTCCTTGCGTCGGTGAAGGGGAGGAACGAGACGATGTGCTGGCAGAGAATGTCTGGGAGCGCCGACAGCCTGTCTTCTCCGGCGGCGGGATTGGTGGTGCCATCTTCATCTTCGTCGATGTCTTCACCGGAGGTTTCTGCATCGGGATAGTGCAATTTTCCGATGGGTGAAGTGTGGTTCAAGTAGAAATTGGGCAGATCCTCCAGCAAGTATGCATCGACAACAAAATCTATAGATTTCTCCATAATTTTGTTTTTTCACATACTTGAATAGAAGGATTCAAAATTGAAAAAAAAAATATTGATTTTTTTTTTTTGGTTTATTCTTTGATGTGGGTGGTCAAAAAGGTATTCCATTGAAGGAGGGAAATCAGCTTAAATTGGTGGTCTGGATACAAACTAATTTTCCCTCGCATTTTTCACATCCTTCCATTTTTTTTAATTAATTAATTCTTGTATGCCTTAATTGTGATTACGTAATAATTAAAAAAATTACATTTTAAAAATTCGAACAATCATGCATAAATAACCACCGGTTTGCTATATGGGCTCATATTATTGTTGGGTTATTAAAAGAATAGTATTGAGCCCGGCGGCCTGCATGCAAATTGCTACATTTGGTCCATTAAAAAATCCAGTTGGTTGATAAGAAACGTAACAGAGTTATGTAATTAATTAAAGAAATTAATGAAATTAAAGTAACTCCACAAATTCATTAATTACCACAAATTAAATTAACTTGTATAAATCAATAATTAATCACTTAATTAACAATTGAAGAAATATTCACTGTAGCTTATCTTATTGCCAAAATGGGAGCTTCATTACACAAAATTAGTTTTCTAGTATTGGCTTTGTTTGTAGCCTTTATTGCAATTTTGGTACAAACTGGACACTCAACAACCCCCAAGCCACAATCACAAGCCAACAAAGCTCCGCCGCCCGCCAAAGGGAAAGCGGCTGTGCCACCTACAGCCACCCATCGGAAACAGCCACCTGCAGCCACCCATCCTAAGGTGGTTGCCAACAAGCCATCCACATCACCACCTGCAGCCTCCAATCTTAAGGCGGCTGCCAAGCCAGCACCATCGCCACCCGCAGCCAGCCATCTTAAGCCCGCTGCCAAGCCAACACCGACACCTCATAAGCCAGCTGATGCCAAGCCATCACCATCGCCACCCGCAGCCAGCCATTTTAAAGCGGCTGCCAAGCCAACACCGCCACCATCACATAAGGCGGCTGATGCCAAGCCGTCACCATCACCACCTGCAGCCAGCCATCTTAAGCCGGCTGCCAAGCCAACACCGCAAGCCACCGTCCACGCCAAGGCTGCAAAAGCTCCTACAGCCACGAAAACGAAACCAGCAACCAAGGCAGCACCACCGCTACAACATCCGAAACTGATAGCGAAGAAGCCGGCACCACCACTAGCCAACAAGCAGAAGGCGGCTGCAAAGTCAGCAACACCGCCGGTTGCCGACACGGCTCCCAAACACACGGCTTCTCCGGCCATCCATTCAAAGGGATCAGATCGAAAAGCCGACGAACAACACTAATGCCAAACATGTACATGCATAACTGAAACACGTACGTACGGCAGATAATTTTTTATGCATGGCATGTAATTATGTAATTCAGGGAGGATGATCTACGTACTGCATGTTAAATAATAATTTTAGTTTGCGATTAATAAAACATGATCCTCTTGTCAATTAGCTGTTAGAAAATGTTATATAAACTTTGAACATCATAAAAATTAAACACTGATATAATCAGTGGCGGAGGGTGGGCTAAAATTTTACGGGTGTTCGCACGTAGAGCTCCTGAATTTTTTCAAGAGTTTTTTTCGAAAATATACAGCAAACTAAATAGAAATATGTATATTTTAATTAAATTATATAAATTAAATTATATATTGTCCAAAATATAATTATTGGAACTTTTTAAACTACATTACAAATCTCTTGGGTGTGATAATTAAATTGGATTATGATTAAAAATAGTGTATAAAAGGGTTAACTAAACATAATTAGCATTAAAATATTGCATAAAAAAAGGATAAATGGCAAATAAGCCCATGACAAGGACACTTAATTAAAAGAGGGACATCCAACTTTTTTGTCTTTCAAATAAATCCAGCTCATTCGAACTTATTTGCAAATAAGGAAAATCCCTTTATATATAGCAAAATTACCCCCAATTCATTGAAACTCAATTCAACTTCAATTTCATGATTTACACCCCAATTTAGCCCAATTTCATCAATTAACCAATTTTAACCATAATTTCAATTTTGACCCGCCACCACCGGAGACCTCCGGTCGCCGGCGTTGACTTTTTTTTTTTTAACTTTTTTTCCCCTGAATTTTTTTTTCCGACCGTTCAACTGCCGTTGACCGCGGTCTGAGACAGTAATTTAGTAGTTAAGTTAGTTATATTAATTAAAATATTTTTTTTCTAAGAAAAAAAAAAAAAAAAAAGTCAACGCCGGAAACCGGCGGTCTCCGACGGTCAACACCGGAATCTGGCCGGAAAAAAAACATTTCAGAAAAAAAAATTGTTCTGAAAAAAAAAATTGGGGGTTAATGTGATATATTTGTTTAAATTCAGGTCAATGTGTAATATTAAGGAAGTTAGAGCATAATGGGTGGAATTGATAATAATTATATTATAGAGGGTATTTTGGACTAAAGACATGGAATGAGTTTAATTGAGAGACTTTTTTTTTTTTTTGACAAAAATGCATTTAAGTTCCATGTGGTGGCCTTTTTGTCATTCGCCAAAAAAAATCAGGGTGGACTTTAGCTCACCCACAACTCCACATAGCTCCGCCGCCACTGGATATAATGTATGTGATTGCGTTTAATTTAAATAGATTAAATAATTCAAATCCCCTGATATATAATTATAAAGTGTAAAACACAATTTGCATTCTTGATGATCAAGATTGATAAATTAAATGTAATTCGAAAATTTAAATAATATTTCAAAGGAAATAATATAATGATAGCTAAAGCAAAACTATACTCCGTTCCATGAAAGCTTTATACAAACAAAATCACAAAATCGTGTAAATACAATACAATCACAGAATAAATAATGAGACGAAAATATTTTTTGCTTTTGTCCGTAAATATTATGAATGAATGAATGGTTGCTGAGCAGTTATGACAACCACGACAAATAAATATTATTACACACAACCAAATCAGTACTGTGTAAAATCTGTTGCTTTGGGCTTAAAAGGAAACTATTCTTCTTGTGTGAACAGTGAATTTATATATTATTTTTTTCAAAAAAAAAAACAGTGAATATTATTAATGAAGCTGTTGTCGATCGTCAGCTAAAGGTTCAGAATCACAATTTGAATATATGCTGCATTAAATAATTTTTAGCTGCATGCATGTATTATTCAATTAATTTAACTTATATATAGGTGCTTTGGGTTTTATCTATTCTACACCCGGTGAAGGTTACACCGGGTGATTTTTTACCGTTGATCTACACATACTAATGTGGGTGTGTGTGCGTGTTTATGTGTATATGAATGGTAAAGATGTACCCAATGTATTTCACCCGGTGTAGGATCTCAAAAGCCGGTGCTTTGGACAAAAAACAATTAATACGATGATCGATTGCATATTGTCTTTCATACATTAATTATTATCGAATTTTAGCGTAGTTTGGTTGTGTGAATTTCATTTATCGATCGAGAAACTTTCTTTTTTGGTATTTTTTCATATACACGTAACCTCATATTCTAGCACACACACATATATATATATATATATATATATATATATATATATATATATATATATATATATATATATATATATATATATATATATATATATATATATATATATATATGATCAAAAAATCATGTGTGATAAATGTATCAATCTAGGGATAATTAGTCTTGATTTTGGTGGACATTTTGATTCCGACGTGGCCGTGCCTGCCATGCCTATATAAAGCAGGTTAGACACACTGGTTTTGCACCCCATATAAATATGGTGGGCCCTATTTTTTATTGGAAATTTTTAGGGGTACTACGGTAATTTACTGTTATATAGTAAAAAAATATTTTTTCGGAAAAAAAAAAAACAAATAAAAAAATCCCTCGAATCGAAAAGCTGATTTCGTGAAAAAATGCACCTTAAGTAGGTCGGTGTAAGACGAAAGCAAACGTCTGAGGAATTTTAGTATTACGGATAGGTGGAGGTGTTTTTCATAACTTAACCTAAGTTTAGAGATTTTTTCGTAATTTAACCTCTAATATTTTGTCTTTTCCTCCAAACAAGGATAATTAAAGACTAAACTCGGACCAATTCATTTGTTTGTTGGTGATCATGAAATAACAACTATAAAATTAGATCGTATATATATATTAGTAGCAACACAAAATTGAATTTATTTGTAGTACTTGTGATGATAAAATCACTCAATACGATGAAAGAAGGCAATTAATTGTTTAATGGTTTTGGAAAGTGGTTTAGTAACTGGTATTGCTGTCTTAATTAGCAGAATTAACGAACAAAACAAACTAATTATGGTGAATGCAGCACAATAAAATTAATGTGTGATGACAAAAAAAGTTAACAAGAAAAGTTCACGAGTGAAGTACATATATACAACAAGTTCACGAGCATTATAATTGTCTACAGACGGCTTAACTAAAATCCTTGCACAAAACTTTTTTCTTCAAAATTAAAAAAATCTCTTCCTTTTTTATATTTAGGCATGTGGTCCAAATTATTAAACCGTCGGGCCTCCTTTGTCGTGTGTATTAACCATTATTAATTAAATAATTTGACTTTGTTTAATGTTTGGTATCTCTATAATTATATATAACTTATGGGGTCGACTCGCAAATATAATTGGATTTTTATTAATTTTTTTAATCTGATTTTAGTTAATCTTATCTTGACAACCAAACAAGGCCCACGCTAAATGGGATATTATGACTTATGAGTATCGGAGTAGGTTTTTTTGTTTCTTTGGTGAAAGTAAATATAACGATTAACTTTTATGTCCTCAACTATTGGAGGACAAAATTTTGCCTAGTGAAAAATTGAAACACTTCAATTATAAATGTGAACATTTTTTTTTTTGAGAAATAAATTATTGTTAGTTGCGTAGTTACAAATTCGTAGGTATGTTCGTACATTTTGCAGACGTGTATATAAAAGGATTTAAGGAAGAAAAAACATCATATATATAACATGCATGTGAATTAACAAACAAACATACACCAAGAAATTAAAATAAACAAAAACTAATTTGCATATATGAAAGAAGATCGAGTATATATTATTATCGAATTCGACTGAAATACTGTCACAAAATAAATTGAGTTAAATATATATATAATCTAAAAACTTGATTTTTATTTTATTTTCAATTTATAACAAATAAAAGCAAGTTGTTATATATAAGATGTTAGGGCATAGCTTTCAGATAATTCCTGCTGGTTAAGAAGACAAAAGTACAGAAACTGAAGTCCGTGAAGAATTTGATTGCATGTGAATATAACTTGTGGACTAGACCCACTCATGTGTCTTTCTTTGGCTTTATGCATCATCAAATAATTATTAACCATAATATATTAATATACCTAGTTGACATGTAATTTTGTATTTTTCTTAATATAGAAATATATGATGCGAATTAGTAGTAATTAATCCCATGATTAGAAGCCCTAGTTCTTTGGTTTATGTAGGTTACAATTAAGTGACACCATTAAGACACTCATTAAATATCAATTAATTAATTAATTAGGGCGTTTAAGAGTTAAAGACAACCATTAAATTTAAATGTCAATTATTTATTTGCATGGACAAGTGAACCAGTTACCAGCTACAAAACAAAAGAAAATTCAAATGCCAGAACTGAACCACTTATTTTAATTTTAACCAATAAAAACCAAATTTCACAAAAAAGGAATGCCCGGCATTTAATGCAAAAATATAGTAATAAATTCTTTTTTATTCCTCTTTTGTTTGAATTAAAAAAAAAAAAAGAAGAAGCAATATTTGCTAATGTCCACAACAGTTTGCCACGTGGCACTAGCCTTCTTCGCTATATAAACCAATCAGCGCCCATCATCTCCTCTGTTTATACCCCTGCTAATAACACTTTCTAAAACATTCACCACCTCCCTCCGCCGCCGCCGCCGCCACTAACAGAAAATGGGTTGCCTTGGTAATTTCAAGAACCTCACATTTACGATTATGGTTGTGCTTCTTGTTTTATGGTTTTCCGACATGGAAACATGCAATGCAAGAAAAACAGGAGGCAGACATTACAGACAAAGTAGCCGAAGCGTGGGGGTTTCCCTGTCCAAGAATACAAGGAGAAATCACCACCACAGCAACGGCGGCGGCAAGTCAAAACAGAAAGCTCCATCTCCAAAATCGCCGCCGCCCGCCGCCGCCGGACCTGTAGAAACTCCGCCGCCTGACAAAAGCGAAGAGAATGCACCTGATCCCACTGTGTTTGATGTCCTCGATTTCGGTGCCCGAGGTGATGGAACCACAGATGACACTCAGGTAAATTTATATTTAAATTTAAATAATAAATATAAATATAAATTATTATTAATTATCTTTAATTGTTTTCAAAGAATTAAATTATTCCATGAAAATTCTAAATTAGTTTTATAAGCATTTATTGCTAATTCCTTTTTTTAGAACTTGTGACCTCTCCTTTCTTTTTATTACTCCTACAACTTAAAAAAGTTTATATGGACACCTAAATTAAAGTAGAAGCAGTGCAACTTTAAATTAATTTCGAATTTCGTAATATAGCGAATGTGTCGTCGTAACATTGTTTCGTGGTCACATGAACCAACTACAAACGGGAAAAAAGTTCGATCAATATATCCATAAGTTTACGATTTTATGAATAAAGTTAGGTACTTGTGACGCATTTTCCATCTGTACATTCATTGCTTTAAATTCAAGAGAAATTAATTGTAACAAAATTTCAAATTGTTGCGATTTCTTTTTTAACAGGCATTCCGAGCTGCGTGGGCAGCTGCGTGCAAAATCGAAGCCTCGATCGTCAATGTACCGGCAGAATACGTATTCCTTGTCGGACCCATTTCGTTTTCTGGTCCTTACTGTCAATACAACATTGTTTTCCAGGTAAAAATATTTATTAATTATTACACGTGACAGGAAAATTAGTTCGATTGTATTCCTTACGTATTTTTTTTTTAATCTTTTTCCAGTTAGATGGTACAATTGTTGCCCCGACAAGCCCGAGCCAATGGGGCTCGGGGATTCTGCAATGGCTCGAATTCACAAAGCTAGTTGGCCTTACAATTAAGGGAAGTGGCACAATTGACGGAAACGGAGCCGCTTGGTGGCAAAGTTCGAATGACGATAACGACCCTCTCGATGACCAATCTAAACTCATTGCCCCGTTAAATGACACAACGGAACAAAACCCTCGAATTCACGTAATATAAAATTCGAACCTCCACGTTTAATTAGCTTCATCATTTGTCTTTATATTTGTTCAAACTAAATAAAATAAAATTATATGTCCTAATTTGCAGGAAGACAGCTGGTTTGGTTCGAAATTGCCAAGCATAAAACCAACTGTAAGGATCACAAACTTATTTCTCTTTTTTTTTTTTTTTTGAAATGTTTGTTTAGTTAATTAATTAAAAAAAACGCACCAAAAACAGGCGCTTCGATTCTATGGAAGTTACAACGTGACGGTCACAGGCATCACAATACAAAACAGCCCACAATGCCACCTCAAATTCGACAACTGCGTCGGAGTTTCGGTTTACAATTTCACAGTCTCGTCGCCCGGTGACAGCCCCAACACCGACGGAATACATCTTCAGAACTCCAAAGACGTGCTTATTCGCAGTTCAGATCTTGCTTGCGGTAATAATTACTACCTCTTCTTTTTTTTTTTAAAATAAAATAGTTATCTAGCTAGTTTTAATAAATCGAATAATTCTCCACCCCACGAGTTGGTTACGTTCCACAAAAAAATTATATATTCGGACAAAATTCATCTTATCCCACACTGGCAGATCGACACTTTTCGACCAATCAACAGCTGAGCAAAAACCTCTGTTCTCCACGAGATTTTTGGCCCCAGTTTACATAGAAATGTCATTGTCTCTCCATGGTAAAAAAAAATTTAAAAAATAAAAAAATAAAATAAAAATAAATAGAACATGCCCTCCAGCCCCACAAAAAATAAATGAACTATATAGTATGTCTATTTTATATGTTTTCTAACAGCAAAATAAAAAAAATTGTGTTACAGGGGATGATTGTGTATCAATACAAACAGGATGTACAAACATATACATACACGACGTAAACTGCGGGCCTGGGCATGGAATCAGCATCGGAAGTCTAGGGAAAGACAACACCAAGGCTTGCGTATCGAACATTACCGTACGAGACGTTTTCATGCAAAACACCATGAATGGTGTTCGAATCAAAACATGGCAGGTAAATATATATTAATTCGTATACACTTCGGCAAATAAATAAATAAATTATAACGCGAATATAATACTATAATTTTTTTTGTGTATAGGGGGGATTAGGGTCCGTCCAAGGGGTGCAATTTTCGAACATTCAAGTATCGGAAGTGCAAATTCCGATAGTTATCGATCAATACTATTGCGACAAGGGTAAATGCCGGAATCAGACATCCGCGGTTTCACTTTCGGGGATTAACTACGAAAACATACGGGGAACGTATACAGTGAAGCCGGTGCATTTCGCGTGCAGTGACAACATGCCGTGTACGGATGTGACACTTGCGAACATACAATTGGATCCACTAGAGGAAGGGTATCATATGTATGATCCTTTTTGTTGGCAGACTTTCGGCCAGCTGTATACTCCTACGGTTCCTCCGGTGCAGTGCCTGCAGATCGGAAAGCCCTCCCGGAACAAAATACAGGGAGACAATGATTCTTGCTAAAAGAAAAAAAAAATAAAAAAAATACATCTTACTATATTATAGGGGATTAGCATATATATTATTACAATATTGTTGTGGTGTATACCTTTTTTTTTTTTTTTTTTAAATATTGGTGGTCGGCGTGATTAGCAGGCTGGCCCGGCCCGTTTTGCTTGCATATTATAGTTGGTATATTTTTATGGAACTTATTAAGAATTAAATTTGTGTAGAATTCAGCCTTTCAAGAAACAATGGGCTTTGGCAGTTCAAATGAAATAGATAAAAGTTCAATTCAATGAGCCCATACGAGTTTAGGCCCAAATCAACAGAATATAACTATTTGGGTAAATAACACTTAAACCCCTGTTATTTGACCTTTGTGCACATAACTCCCGTTTACTTTTAATATAAGCACATAACCCCCGCATTAGGTAAATGCTATTTACCCGAACTATTTTAAACTCGAAAAGAATTTTCTTCGCGATCAAGTTTCGATCAATTAAATCTTTAGAGGACGAATGAAAATTCAAAAGTCAAAACTTAGTCGAACGAAATTCAAGTGCTTGAATTTTAAAAAAAAATACTAACAATCTAAAACTCATTTTAAATTTATTTTATTCTTCAATGAAACAACATCTAACCAACTCTCCTTAGAATCTCGCACCTTCCCTTACTTCCCTAATTTGTAATAAAATTTTAATTCTGAAAAAAAAAAAAAAAGCATCTTGACTGGGTTTGGGAGAATTAAATGACGTTATTAGCTTTAGAAAATAGAATATTTAAAAGAAAAAAAGAAGGTAATGTTCTATTCTTCTTCAATATTAGTGGTTTAAATGTATCATCACAATCACAAACCATTACTTTGAAAGTCATATTAATTATAAATGGCTTCAAAAGTCACACTATTTCATTCTTCTAGTATCTTTTTTATTTTTTAAATTTTATTTCTATTAAAGATCTGTGAAAAATAACAGTTTCACCAAAAAAAAAAATATATTATATTTCATAAATAATAAATAAAACATACAATCATTTTTGACAAAATCCAAAATTATCTTACTTTGAGAGTTAAAAAAAAAGCCCTTACAAAAAACCACAATCAGTTTCTAAAAGGCTTTCTTTGTCCCATGCTAAATTAAAAAAAAAATAACTACATCAATAATTTTTTTTAATTAATATATACATAAATACATTTCCACTAATGACGAATTAGCAAGAATCCATGATCCAGTCTTACAGAATTGTACAGACAACTTAGGGAGTATAATTACAAATTTAATAATCGCAAAATCTAAAATGACGTGGCAGCATCTCCTTTACTGGTCAGCATAAACCAACGGCATCCAACGGTGTACAATTCCCCAAAACAGTGTCATTCCTTGAGTGGCAACGCCGTTATTTTGAAGAACCACCATGGGCAATATAAGCATTTCACTTAAAATAGCCGGTGTGCATTTTTTTTTTACTATAAATAACCACTGGCTGACAAATCTCGATACTCCTCCCCAAAAAAAGAGCTGTTAATAATCTCTCGCGTTATTCTCAAGCGGCTCCATATTTCTCTCTGCGCACACTCTCTATCCACCTTTTCGCCAGATCTACCGTTTTCGGGTATGTTAATTTCTTAACAACGATTAGATTCATTGGTTTCAGATCTGATTGTATGTAAATTCACGCTTCGATTTCTTTTTCTGATTGTGTTTTTTTCTGATTTCGTTGATGTTTTGTTTTGTTTGATTTGAGGTATCCGGTGAGTATGTTCTTATTGCGTCACATTTTTTAAATTTTTTTTGAATTTACCGAATTTTGGGTAATGTTTGATCTGATCTGGACGTTTTGGTAACGATCTGAGATGTGAAAGTTATAATAATTCTGGAAAATGTTTTGGATCGGAAGATTTTGAATTTAAGCAGTGTTTTTGAATATTAGTTTGGTCATATGATCCATATAGATCCATTTAATCCAGTGAAACTTCTTACTAACTATTGAATTCCAGCAATTCTAGCTGTGATTTCAGAATCTTCTGTATGTTTGAATGTCAGATTATTGTTTCCCAGGCGTGGATCATGTTCATATGCGTATCGTATCAACTGATTTGTGCATTTCAGAATCAAATGTGACTGTTAATAAATGTGTTCCGTGCATTTACATATGTGTTGGTATGTTTCGTGGTTCATTTTACAATAGCATGCTGTAGAAAGAGTTTTTCAATACATTGTATTTACATTGACCGAAATTTTGTTTGAAGGTAGGTGTCTTACTTTTCCGAATCGGGATATTATTGACGATATTTGTTTGGGAGATTGTTATTTCCCATGTATAACGTATGTATCATGCTCCTATGTATATGGTATCAGTTGATTTGTGCATTTTGGATCAAGTTTGACTATTAGTAAACTTGTTCCATGCATTTTCGTGTGGATTTATCTTGTCGTGCATTGTACAGAAGCTCGTGGACTGTAGAAAGAGTGATTCAATACATTGTATGTATGTATAAATTTATCCATGGACTGTAGAAAGAGTGATAAAAGTTAACTGCGTTATACATCTATTCTTCTTTCATCCTTCTTTGATAAATTACTTGTTGGCTTAAACTGATAGATATGATGGTCATGGTGTATGCACTTTGTTTAGCTTTACATTTAAGAACTCTTCTCTGTATATAATTATTTGAAATTATTTCATGCAGGGATCTAAAGTACTAAATAGAAATGGGGCTGACATTCACAAAGCTTTTTAGCCGGCTATTCGCCAAGAAGGAAATGCGCATTCTGATGGTTGGTCTCGATGCGGCTGGTAAGACCACCATCCTCTACAAGCTCAAGCTTGGAGAAATCGTCACCACTATTCCTACCATCGGTACGTGCATTTGTTTCTAGAACTTCATATTCTGTGGAATACATCTGAAACTCGTACATTGAATTTAAGTTGAACCGCTTTGTGAATTAACAATTGTTTGTTTGCAGGTTTCAATGTGGAGACTGTCGAATACAAGAACATTAGCTTCACCGTTTGGGATGTCGGGGGTCAGGACAAGGTATGTGCTTCTTTTTATTGTTTTACTTAAATAAAAAGGATTTTTCCGTTTAACCACTTTGGTGAGTTAAATATTGTAAGATGGTAGCAAGATTTCAGTTTTTGGAGAGACCCGTTTCATGCATGTGATTTCCTATTAAGTTACCTCCCTTGTTCTTATACAGATCCGTCCATTGTGGAGGCACTACTTCCAAAACACCCAGGGTCTCATATTCGTGGTGGATAGCAACGATAGGGATCGTGTTGTTGAGGCAAGGGATGAATTGCACAGGATGTTGAATGAGGTGATAACCCTTTGTTGTTAATTGATTTATGTTACATTTTGGGATTGAATGTCATGCCATCACTCGCTATAAAAAAATATCAGAAACTATGAATTTAATTAGATGGTTAGGCGAAATTAAGGGAAAGTTTGTTACTTGAAGGGGAGGTTAGATAAATGAGCTGTGTCTTCATAATTTCTCCATGATACTCCTTTGACAATAGTTAGCTATTGGCTCCATGTAATGTCTGCATGTACGTGAGTTGGTTAAGAGTAATTAAACTACACTATACACTGCATCACATTTAATTGTGTCTGGAAAGTTCGTGATTTCATTTTCTAATTTTATGCACCATGGAAAATCATGAACTATCATTACCAGTGTGTATCCAACAAGTTCACTGGCACAAATAGCACCCACTCCATCTTCTGATTTTATGCACCGTCTTAGTTTTTGCTGTTATTTGTTTTCTATAACGTGAATATGCAATGATTGAGTAATGTTTGCCCTCGTTATATTGGGTTAAAGAGATTCTTCTGCTCACCATTTATTTTATATTTTTGGCTGGTGGTCTTACAGGACGAGCTGAGAGATGCAGTTTTGCTCGTGTTTGCTAACAAACAAGATCTTCCCAATGCAATGAATGCTGCTGAAATTACTGACAAGCTTGGTCTGCACTCACTCAGGCAGCGTCACTGGTAAACATTCTTAAATTTATTTATTTATTTTGGTGTGAAAAGTCAGTACTTCCACATGCTTGAATGTTATGTTTAACTTCAACATATTTGCTTCCAGGTACATCCAGAGCACCTGTGCCACCTCCGGTGAGGGGCTATACGAGGGGCTGGATTGGCTATCTAACAATATTGCTAACAAGGTAAGTTTACTTTAGATAAAATTCTACACACAGGACGTGTCTTCAACTCGGATTTCATTGTTAAAAGTATTTAACAAATTTCCCACTTGATTATTACAGGCGTAAGTTCTTGTGGAGTTGTTTCGAAGATTCTGGGGTGCAGCTTGGTTTTTATCTAGTCTTATATACTAGTCTGTGTGACTATGTTTTCTTTTTTTAATTTTTTGATGAAGTGTTTTTTTTTTTGTTTAGGACCTTTCGAATGGCTTTGTAAAACACACTGGTTTGTTTCATATATTTGCAAAACACTTTGCTAGTTTTTTGTTTATGTAATGCCTATATATCCATTCATGTAACAACACTAGCTTCATTTTAATCTTGTTCCCGTTTTATCCCTTCTTTCGAAATTCTCTACCATTAGGCTATGTGATTGCTGTTTGGCTGCGTTTTATCGGTTTATTGCACTCGGTTCCCTGTGTTATGCTAGAAAACTACCTCATGTTATTTTATTCGCAAAATTAAATTAAATCATAGAGGGTTACTGCAGATAAAGTGACATGGGGTATTTTTTTAGCACTTCGATGTAACATGGTGCTACTAATTGCAATAAACTCTATGTATGAGGTTGTGTGACCCCCTTTTTGCTAGGTACACATAATTAATAACTTCTTTCATAATCATTTATTTTATTTTATTATTATTAATCATCATTTCAAGAAAACAATCTAAATTCATTAAACTATAAATACAAGAATCTTATAAATAGGCGGTCCAAAAAAAAATAAAAATAAAGCACTAAATTTAGGACCTAAAAAGTATATTCTGTTAGAGTGTGTATGTAGCAGGGATAGGAATTTGACAGGTTTAAATTGAAAAGCCAAAGGGGGGACCAATTTATAATTTTGATATATATATATATATATATGAATCCCCAAAGTTAAGGTCCCTTTAGATGGGGATCGGATTCCAAAACCCCACTCCCCTTTTCTCCAATTCATGTAAAAACAATTCTTCAATTATTTTGTTTCTTTTTGGATATATTTGCCATTTCACTTGTTTTGATTGCAATATATCCATGCCCATCCAAACACGCCCTATACTTATCAACAAGGTAATAATTTACTCTTGTGTTTGTCCTACCTATGGTGTAAACGAGTTCAGTCGGCTGAATTTCACGAGTTTGAACTTCTTATAAATTAATTTTGAGATTACGATTTTAAATCGAGTAAAGTGCAAATACGTCTACTACGTTTTATAATATAACACACTCAGATCATTTTTCACCTCTCGAATGTGAGTTTTTTTTTATATACGAAAAACACTTTACGTAAGGGTATTTTTGTCTTTTATTTCAAAGGAGATTTTTTTAACACATTCCGATCATAGTCTTATACAAGGATGTATTTGCACTTTACTCCTTTTAAATTGTTTAATGGTGCATTTGGATGGAGGGATTTGGGGGAGGGATTTCAAATCCATAATAACAAATCCCTCGGACTTGTTTGGATTGAAGGATTTGGAGATGGATTTCAAATCCCCACCCCTCATTTTTAGTTGATTTTGGAGCAATAGTGATGGATTTCAAATGACTCCAAAATTGGAGTCATTTCAAATCCATTCCCCAAATCAAATCCCTCTCCAAATCCCTCCATCCAAATGGACCATAAAAGTTCTAGCTTTTGAGTTTTATTTATTTATTAGTTTCTTATAATTTTTTGATAAGTATAATAATAATATTGTTCAATTTTTTTAAACGTATATGTATTATATATGTTTCAATATAAGATATATCAATACTTCTAAATTTAATAGATAACAAAATTGGTGTTTCAACGGCCTTATATGCGTAGATAAGATTAGATAACTTATTGAAATTAATTTAAGATAATCTTTGAATGTTCTATGGTCTCCTCTCGTCAGTGATCAATCACTTCTTGTCTACACGTGTTATTACTATTATTCTTTGAAAAACTGGTTTGCATTTAATATTTTTGGTTTTTTGTTTTTTTTTTTTAAATAGAGGATGTTTACTGATTCCCCAATTTTCCCTTAATGCCTCGAAAATTTATTTGAACGCAGATGGTAAGTACCCTTGAATGTGCTATTCCCTCTATTCCATAATATCTGTCGCTTTGGAGATTTTTTTTTTGTTCAATATTATCTGTCACTTTAAATTTTCAACACTTCATTAATTATTTAATTTTCAGTTTATACCTTTATTAACTCTTTCCAATACTTTTTTTTTTTCAACTAATTTATCTCTCTTATTAATTATAAGACAATGTCATTTTAGTCTAAAAGCATATATTTTCCCAAAACCAAGACACATTTAATGAAATTCTTAATCTTTGTGAAAAGCTGAAAAACGACAATTAAAACGGAACGGAGGGAGTAAGAGCTATGAATTTTAAATTTATAATAATAAAAAAAAATATTTTACTTAATTCGAATAATTCCAAGTTTTATGAATTTTAAATAATTTTTTTCCCTTAAAAAGCTAATTACGAATCAATTATATTTATATATTATTGTTGTTTGAATTCTCCAAGTCTTCATCTCGAATTAACATATATTTTATAGTTGATATTCTACCTATCTTGGATTAAGTTATTAGTTTGCCTTTGCATACCAGTTGGGGAATGATGAATATTCGAAATTTGCTTTTATATAAAAAAGTAGTATATTCCAGCTTTTGTAATATTTTGTTTTGTGCTATCATTCTTCCTTTTTGCCTCGACTAGTTAATTTCAGATATGTCAAATTTCAATATATATATATATATATATATGTTAAACAAAATTTAAAAAAAAAATAAAAAAAATAAATAATCAATTAAAAAAAAGTGAAGATATGTCTAACTTCAAGAAAGGTATTAGTGTATACATAAATGAGGAAAAAGCAAGATTGGGACAAAAAATGGTGGTGATGATGATAAAGATGATTTATAGTAACTTTAGCTGCTTATATAAGCAAATTTATTTTGTCGTTTTTTATCAATCATTCATTCTCCATTAATCTCATTTTCTTCCAAGATAATTACCCTAACTTTTAGATACTACATAATACATATAGCAAGCATACCTTAATAATTCGATGATACATAAAACGAGACCAATATATGATAAATATTCTAAAATTATTGATACATGTTAGTCCTCGTTCTTCAATTAGTACATATTAATTTATACATGCATGGCACCATTTTTTTCTAATAGATTTGACTTTTTGAGTCAACCATATTGGAGAATAAACAGTATCACAACTATATATTAAAATAAAATAATAATAAATAAATACATGCTAATACCTAATTCTAATTCCAAAAGCCTACGTCCTTCGACTATTCAATTTACTATTTTCATATTCTAAAGTAAATAAAATATTCCAGAAAGACAATGACACCCATTCCATTTCACCTGTCTTTACATGTTTTCTTTAATTTAATTGAAGAAATATCAAGGAAAATAACATAAATAAATAAATAAATAATTAAATAAATAAACGAAGGCCAGGAAAAATAAAGAAAAGTAAAGAACAATTATACTATAAAATGATGTCAATATCAAAATGAATATGACTTTTAATAATCAATTGAATCTGAGCCCTTCATTCTGGTGATAAGGCTCTAGATCAATGGTAAGTTGAAACAACAATTCATTCTCTCCACACATGCACAAGTCCTCCCATCACTTTTCACACATTCAATAAAATTAAAATTAAAATATTACAAATTTATTTTTAAAAAAACACCCAAAACAAAACAAAAAAAGAAAAAGCAAAAAAAAAAGAATATTTCTGTATATCTGAATTTCATTTGGAGTAAATTTACAATGCATTTGAGTCCTATTTAAACAGAACCAAGCCTTGCCATTCAAGCTCAGGAGAACAAACATAAGGCAAAGTAGAGTTGGCAGCTTATTACACAAGTGTAATAGCATTTGCCCGCTTCCTACTTTCCCAAAAAAAAAATAAAAAAAAATCCGACCAATAACATCTCGACAAATGGCACCAGTCGTACCGGCAGAAGTTTTCTCCAGCGCCGGGAAAATCCCAGCCAACGATTCGAAAAAGGGGTACGTAACATTCTTGGCTGGCTCGGGTGACTATTGGAAAGGAGTGGTGGGATTGGCCAAGGGTTTGAGGAAGGTGAAAAGTGCTTACCCTCTCGTGGTGGCTATCTTGCCGGATGTTCCGGAAGACCACCGCGAGATTCTCCGGTCACAGGGTTGCATTGTCAAGGAGATTGTCCCTATCTACCCACCGGACAACCAGATTCAGTTCGCCATGGCTTACTACGTCATCAACTACTCCAAGCTTCGCATATGGGACGTAAGTCTCTCTCTCTCTGTCTGAAAACACACACACACACACACAAACACACGTAAAAAGCGTATAAACTCGCAAATAATGTGTTATGCAATAATCTCATTCATGCAGAGGCTTTTCAAATACCATATATCTATGTAAAACACAGCACAACAAATAAGACACACACACACACACACACACACACACACACACACACACACACACACACATACTAGCATCGAACTCTTAGGGTAAGCTCAAATAAGAACATACTTGTGCATGTTTATTGATGATTTTATTGCATGTATGATGATTTACAGTTTGAGGAGTACAGCAAGATGGTGTACCTCGATGCGGACATACAAGTTTACGAGAACATTGACCACCTACTCGACACACCAAACGGATACTTCTACGCAGTGATGGACTGCTTCTGCGAGAAAACATGGAGCCACTCTAAGCAGTACTCGATTGGCTACTGCCAGCAGTGCCCCAATAAGGTGACGTGGCCCGCTGGTATGGGGGCCCCACCTCCACTGTACTTCAACGCTGGGATGTTTGTCTACGAGCCTAACAAAACCACTTACGAGAACCTTCTAGAAACTCTCAAAATCACTACACCCACACCCTTTGCTGAGCAGGTAATCTCTACATCTGTCTTGCCTTTTCGAATAACTGAATGCTTTGAGATGCTTCAATTAAACAACCACCGTTTATTCCGAAAATTGAGATAACTATATAACCGATAAAGACACGTGCATGTCGTTTACTGAAATTTTCTTTGGAGGGTTTTGTCTATTAGCTAGCCTTGTTTTGATTTTGAATGTGGTGGTGGTGCAACTTGGAGCTACAGAACAAAAAATCAATTTGGACAATAGTAATCAAGATGATGATGATGTGAAAATTGTAAGGAAACTGACAAATACTGACAAGAACAACAATAATAATGAAACACGCAGATATTTTCGTCTCCGAACTAGTAGTATACGGTGCCAATTCAGTCAACACGATAACCATCACTATCACCAGAAAATAAATTAAAAACATGTATAGTATATACTTGGCCAATGCTATATTGTTTAAATTCTTACTTTTTTTAATCATGTGTAAAATGACAGGATTTCTTGAATATGTTCTTCGAGAAAACTTACAAACCGATTCCTCTGATCTACAACCTCGTTCTTGCTATGCTGTGGCGCCACCCCGAAAATGTCGAGCTTGAGAAAGTTCAAGTCGTTCACTACTGCGCTGCTGTAAGATTTATCCCACCTACACACACACACACACACACACACACACACACACACACATGTATAGTATATGTATAATACAATCGAAATGACATGGTTAATATGAATAAAATACCAGGGATCGAAGCCATGGAGGTACACTGGAGAAGAAGCTAACATGGACAGAGAAGACATCAAAATGCTTGTGAAGAAATGGTGGGATGTTTACGACGATGCTTCACTCGATTTCAAGGCTGAAGATTCTGTTGCAGGCTCAAGGCCATCAATCATGGCTTCCATGCCTGAACCCGCAGTTTCATACATCCCTGCCCCTTCTGCTGCTTAAGCAGAAGAAAAACAAAACACTGAAGCCACGGAGTTCTTATGCGAATTCGGTGCAACTCGGTTTTTATCCTATTGACTACTTTCTTTTTCATTTTGATTTGGTAGGCTACTTGGCCTATGTTTTTGGTGTGTGACTGAACAATAATCGTAAGTTTGGGTTTTCGGTTTGATTTTCGCAGTATGTACTAAGCAGTAAAGGAATATGTAATTGTTTCTACTGCAGTTATTATAAAAATGGTTCTTATATTATTATATACATGCAGTGTCCCTGAGCAAGTAATTTTCACTTCATACAATCAATACAGCTACCAAGTTTCATTCTTCTACCAGATTATCAAACAATTCATGATTTTTTTCACCGGAAAAAATAAAATAAAAAAATGGAGAATTTCTACACTAACCTAAAAATTATGAAATTCTACAATCAAATCAACAAAATACAACTAGAATGCAATAAATTAGGGATTAATACAGAGAATCGTCGAAAAGTTTAAAGTAAATGAATCATGAACTGATCGAAGGAGAGTGAGATAGGTACCTGAGTAAAACTTCAAACGGCTCGTATCCCCAAATTCGACGATTGATGATCAGCCAACAATTGCCATTTTTACAGTGAATTTTTGGTTTTGGAGTTCAAATTGAAAGAAATGGCGAACAAAGGAGAAAACGGGAAAATAAAATGAAATTGAAACGAGGCCCAATTTGAAAGATCCAAACGTATGACCCAGAAAAGTCAAGCTGGGCCCAATTCTCTTGGGAAAATGAAATTATATAATTAAATAAAATTTTCAATTTTAAACAAAATTAGAATTATTTAATTCTAGGTTATAGATGATAGTAAATGCTCATTACAATTTACAACCGTGGCGGCGGCTACAACGGTTGTGCCGTGTAGGTAATAGCCTAATAGGTATGGTGGGATTGGTTAAGGAGGCGGCTATAGTGGGTGGCGGTTGTTGGGAATCACTGCATCCGACTCGTGGGCTTGATGAGGTGGCTCGAATTCAAACTCGAGTCTTTCGAGGCTTTCTTTAGTTGTTCATGAGTTCACGAGCCGGTTCGCGAACCTTATTATTTTTATTTTATATATTATTTTTTATTTAAATAACGTATAATAATATATAAAAACTATAGAAATAATATATATATATATATATTAAAATTTATTGTTTAACCTAAATGTATGATCAACCATTCAAATATATCCCTAAAATAAAATCATAAGTAAGCATGCTTCATGAATCGAAATAAATTAATCACAATTAACGAATATGATCAACCATTGAAATATTTCACAAAACACAATTCATATAATCATTTCATAAAATTGAATTTGTGAAAAGTTTCAAGTCCTACTTTTATAGTGTGATATTTATAAACAAATAAAAAATTGATAATTAAAGTAAATAAAAAAAATAAATAAAAGCAGTTAGAAAGTGGACTTGCGGTGGAATTTTGCACGATTTAGACACGTGGGTAGCTGAAAAGTGTGAAAGAAAACGTGAAAAAGCAGTTATCAAAATATTTGCTCCGCCTACACTACCGTTGTACCTTCCCCTTTGCCACTCCGCTAATCCCTACATACCAAATCCCTTTAATTAATTAAAATTAATATTATTATTATTGGCCCAAATGTGCAAGAATCTTTGACGATAATCTAGTAATCTTCGTCCGCTGCAGTAGGTGGATTTTGACTCAGCTGCCATTGTTGACAAATCAATCGTCTTTTTTGTGTTATTTTATGTATATTTAAATAATAATATATATAATATAATGAATGACTCATTGGAGACTGGATAAGAGAAATTCAATTGACGACGGAAGAATTCAATTGAACGTTAGGGTTACGATTTGGGGAAATCGTGAGGTATGGAAAGGGATGGGATTCAAGCGGCGAAATTGGAGGGAGAAGATGAAGTTTCGCATCTTGCTCTTGATATCGGAGGTGAAATTTGCTTGTTGTTTTGATGTATTGTTTAGTGGGTAATTGTTTTGATTTACAGCTTAATTCAATTGCAGAACAGTTTTTTTTTTTTTTTTTTTTAAATGGTTGCAGAAATCGTAATTGATGTTGATCGTGTTTTTCTAATTATTGGTCTATTACAGTTTTTTTTAACTATGGGTACTGCAACAATTGAATTAAGCTGTAACTTAGTTTAAGAATCAATTGTTAAACTTTCTAGGGTTAGAAGAATTGAAATCCGGTTATGGTGGGTTAAGCTGAACTGAGAAGAGTTTGCAAAATTCGGTCGAACTCGAACCAGCTTAAGCATTTGAGGGCAATGTATATATTTCAAAAGCAACAAGTCGAATGAAATGCTCGTTTATTGAAAAAAAATTTGGATATTAGCCTATCGAATTTGGTTTGATGTTCTCCATTTATTATCTGTAGGTTCTCTAATAAAGATGGTGTACTTTTCAAGCAACAGTATTTGCTCAGGTGATGATCAGAAGAACGGCTTTTTGAAGGATGGAATTGATACGGTAAACTACACGGTCCTAAGTGGCAGACTTCACTTTCTGAAGTTTGAAACAACCAAGATCAGTGAATGCATGAAGTTTATATCTACTAAGCGCCTGCAAGAGTATGGTATGTGTTTCTTCGTGATCGACACATTAAACGAACATAAATCTGAAAGCAATTATTTATTCCATCTGTGCCAAATGGTTTAAATGCTAAATACCATTTTGTGTTGTTACCCAAAACCCGAAACCACATGCTTAGCTGAGAAAATATGCTCGATGTTCTCCTTATAGTAATTTTGGTAATATTGCATATTTATGCATTCTTAGAAGCTCTGTGAAATCCAGGTGATAAGGATGATGAGGCCTCTGCCAGTGACAAAAATATTATTAAGGTAACCTTTTTTCAATTAATGCCTAATCAGATGATTGGAGAAATTTTAGTTCTTTAATGTTTTGTTGTCTTTGATTCTGATAAATGTTTTAATATAATTCTCAGGTCCTTTGTTCAAATGTTTGATGAATTTCAGAACCAATCTTTTCTTTGATGAAGTTTTCTGCTTTCATAATTTGTAGTTTCCAAATTGTAACGAGGAATATGTTATTAGTGACGTTAGAACCAAATTGGCGGTCAACTGATCAATGTGAACACTATTTGAAGCCATACTTAACAATATTAGAATATTTGTCGATCACTATTTCAGAACCAATATTTTGGCTGGCTTAGAATAATAGTTCGAATGAAGACATAAACATTAGTCTCCATTGACAGTTCGAATGAAGACATAAACATTAGTCGCCATTGACAGAACCTGGAGGAAAATTTTCGTGTTCTGATTCATTAGATTGTGTGTGGAGAGTCTACACGAGGAAACCACTTCTGAATTATATTCGAGCATAAAATAGTTTTTGTCTTGAGATATAGAAATATCTGAAACATTAAACTAACCATTTAACTCAGGATCTTTTTGAAGGCCACAGGTGGTGGGGCATTTAAATTTGCTGATTTATTCAAAGAAAAGCTTGGCATTATTCTGGACAAGGTAGATGAAATGAGTTGCCTTGTCGCTGGAGCTAATTTTCTACTTAAGGTTGGCAATTTAATGGTTGAGATCACTTTGTAATGTAGTATGTTGTGAATTTTATGACTGAATTCTAACGGTATTCCATGCTTCAGCATAAGCCTTTCCTTCTGTTTGTCTTTGTCGGTTCTGAATCTTATTTTTGCTTTCTACTTTGATACTCTTGTTTAAGTAATGCTATTTCCAATCTTTATATAGGTATAATAATCAAATATTTTTATATATGCATTATATATTTGGTTAGGCGGTGCACCAAGAAGCTTTTACCTATTTGGATGGCCAGAAGGACTATGTCCAGATTGACCACAAAGACTTATATCCTTATCTCCTAGTTAATGTGGGATCTGGAGTTAGCATGATAAAGGTAATCCTTCTTTTCATATATTGACTTGTTGCAGATTGATTCGGTTTGAATTAAATACCATTTTTTTTCAAAGACTCGAGGGAAATGTAGGATTCACCGCAAAAATATTATGTAAATATTTCATCATTTCCGTTCCATGTGTACGAGAGTTTGTAGTTGTCCAAATTTCTTTGTGCATTTTCTTATAATTATCTTTACCCTTTTGATTGATTAGGTGGATGGTGACAACGAGTTTGAGCGAGTCAGTGGAACAAGTGTTGGTGGTGGTACATTCTGGGGTTTGGGAAAACTTTTAACCAAGTGCCAAAGGTCGTTCTCTTAGACCTTTCATTGTACTCTTATATACTACCCTTTTCCCATAATTCATCCTTTGAATTTTATTTTTCCAAAAGAATCGCCATGACAAAAACTCTCGAAATTCCTCTTTCAGTTTCGATGAGTTGTTAGAGTTGAGTCGACAGGGAAACAACAGAGTGATAGACATGCTTGTTGGAGACATATATGGTGGAATGGATTACTCAAAGGTATATTTTCAAGTTTCTCCTAATTCTCTTAAGGCTGTATCTTTACAATTTGCAAAGACTATCGAAGGCAAGTACTTATGTGAAGTAGACAAATGCGAAATCTGCGCTTGAGACTTGGTGTTTTTTTCGGTTTTACAATAAATTGATAAATTGAACTTCTTCTTTCACTGTTTGATAAGTTATTTGCACGAGGAATTAGGAACTACTAGAGTGGTTTTCACTGCAAATGACGTTAATCCTATAAAGACGGATGTTCTATTCGAATTGCTTAACAGATTTAAACCACCGTGGATATTGCATCACTTCATGTCTTAATGTGCTTACTTAATTACCTGATCACAAACTTTTGGTAATAAATTCAGATTGGTCTTACATCAACAGCAATTGCTTCTAGCTTCGGCAAGGCAGTATCTGAAAACAAAGAGCTTGAAGATTACAGAGCTGAGGATGTAGCCAGGTCCCTGTTAAGAATGATCTCCAATAATATTGGGCAGGTTAGTCAGTTAAAAAGAAAATGACAGTCTTACACAGTTATATTGCATGCTTAGGAACAAAGAAGATAGCTATGCTGCCTTCTTCCTAAGAAAGTACGTAAAATGAAAGATTAATCTCTGGCAAAGACCCATCCAAATTGAATTGCTTGATGCAGTATTTTTAAATTTATTGGATATTTAAATAGCAGTGCCTGAAATATCATATTCCTACCCTTTGAAAATGACGAATAAATTACCTAATCATTTCAGTGTTTAAAATCAGAATTTAATCATTTATAGTTTACTCCACCCGACGAATGAAATGAATTTAAAAACCAAAAAGACCAAAGGTAATTTTATCAGAATATCCATTTCATACCTACATTGTCGGTTTTCAAGCTCCTGCTTAATATTGCATGCATAGTCGAAGCATTATATTCCTTAAACAGGACACTTTCTTTACCTGTTGTGCCTTAGAAATTTGAAAATAATATGGTGAAAAAATAAACTTATCATATTGGTATTTGATTTTTGTTCTGTTTTTGCTTCAATTCTGCTTCTTTCAGATCGCTTACTTGAATGCGCTGCGGTTTGGACTGAAACGGATATTTTTCGGAGGATTTTTCATTCGGGGTCATGCTTATACAATGGACACACTTTCTGTTGCAGTTAATTTCTGGTAGTTACCTGCTTTCCAAAATTTATAGTGGGCAACTTAACGCCGATGAAACTGCACCTTCCATTTACGCTGTATTCATATTTCCAAATAAACTCAAGAAAAAACATGAAATTCGTGTGCGTATATTTTCAGGTCAAAAGGTGAAGCAAAGGCTTTGTTTTTACGTCACGAAGGGTTTCTCGGGGCATTAGGAGCATTCATGAGCTACGAAAAGAAGGGATTTACAGATATTACCCATCAATTCATGGAGCAAAACTCGTCAGTACCAAAGAGTTCGTTTTGCAGCGAAGATGGGTCAGAAAGCTCGACTCGCGCTCATGTGAGAGATAATGAATGTATAGAATGTAGAGTGCAAGTCAGAAACTAAATCAAGTTTCTACAATAGTTACAAACCAGAAAGTATATCCTATTTAAGGTATTATTAAATCCTGCCTGGCAATTCAAAGTTGCTTATTTTTCAACTTGTCATAAAATCTTACAATTTCCATGCCCGAAACGGAGATTGTCGTTACACCTGTAATTTCAACGAGCGTAATTTTTGTAAATATGTAATTGCTTTGACGGTTAGATGAACAATTACTTTTTACCTAGACACTATCTTTGTATGTATCTGTGTGTGTGTTTTGAATTAATAATTTTATTTACATATTACTATATTTTATTTTCTTTTATTTTCCTGTGGAGTTTGTTTGTTGCTAAGAGACCAAAATTAATTGTTTGTCTAATTTCTTTTGTTTATAAATTATAACAGTTGCTGGGTGTTGTTGGTTGTTGGTTGGGATCTGGGTAGGGTGGGTATGGAACACCACGCCTCCCTCTTAATTATTTTGAAATCTATACATATATTTTATATATATATATGTATATATGTGTGTACTGTGACATGTGTACATAAACTGAGTTTGTTAATGACATTTTTCTCCATAGCAAAGATTTTATTGTTTTTATTTATTTATTTTCAATTTTAGTTTTTTGGTAGTAGCAAAGGTGGGGTGGGGCCCACCTTCTTGAATAAAGCTGTTACTTATATATTTGTAAAGAAGAGATCTTTCTTGGTTAAATCTAATTTTTAAGGTTTGAATATTTGTACCAATTAGAGGCCCTATTGCCTATTGCAAATATCGGTAAATTAAAAATAAAACCAATTGAATTATGACTCTAGCTAGTATTATGTTTTATAAATTTCAATAATGTTGGTCCTCAAATAATTCATGTAACGACATATTTTTGGGGGAATTAGTTTTATATACGAAATTTGGATATAAGAAAAGAAATTTCAGTAACTCTATATTTATTGGGTCCCGAGTGAAGTGTGAAATGAAATGAAGAATGTAGGACTGCACCGTGTTGACATGTTCAAATATCAGGCTTAATAAAAAAACATTATTACTTCTTTGTTTACACGTATACTTCCAGCTCATTATTTGGATTTATATGTTAATTTTTTCTTCACTTTTGACTAACAACCATTAATTAATAATTATTAACCTTTTTTTTAATTATTATAAAAGAAGAGAAATTGCAAATCAAGTTTCAATTTTTCAATTTCACCATTATCCTCTGTAGGGGTGAAAGTTGGAACGAAATTTCAAATTTCCGCTGGTTTTGATATGAAAAGTTCCGATTTTGGAACGACTTCTTTCATTCTAATTTTGGAATTAAAATTATATAAAAAAATATTTGGAATTTTCGATTTTCAGTTCGATTTAATTTCTAAAATTAAATCCAAACATCAATAATGAGCAATAATGAAGTAATAAACATGTGACTAAAAGATGGATGCATTGATATAATGTTGTACTTATACATTACAAGATAATAATACAACCAAACAAATTATTTAGTTTGTCGAGTCAGCAATTCTACAATAAAATTTAAGAAAATAAATAAATAAAATAATAACAAATGAAATGTCCCTAAAAACATAGATATACTAGAGTGAATATACACTTAATTAGAGAATTACTGCATTAATAAATGTAATTAAAAGGGGTGCACATTTTTAGTTAATCCACCATTAACATTGGTAAAGAACCCCATTAATTCCGGCCGGTAAGGCAAATAAGACCGCCGCCGCTCCTCCCCCTTCGCCTTACTCCTCAGGTACACTTCATGAGCCGACAACGCCGCCGCTTTACCCTTCTTCACCTTCCCGTTGACTTTCCCCTTTGTTTTTTCCTTCTTCTCACCGCCCGCCGCCTTTTCCACTACTTTCACCGCCACTACAACAGCAGGAGCCTGATGCTCCTCCGCTGACGGCGGCGCGTGGCCGTTGTTCAAGAAAACGAAAGCGTCCCTTCCATCACTGTTGCTCCTCCCCAACAGATCCTTGAACCGCCAAATCTTGGAAAACCCGGTCGAGTTGCTCTTCTTGCAGACCTCCGGCGACGCCTCCACCGCCTTCCTCTCCGACCACTCGCAGTACGGCCCGGAGGCGGAAACCTCGTCGTTCTCCGACGCCGCCACCGCCCTCCCCTCCCCTCCTCCCGTCTCCACAAACACCTTCTTCACCGGCGGCCTCATCGGCAAATTCTCGTGAAGACCCTCGCCGGAATATTCGCCGTGGAAGAGCAAATCCCGGTTGAACAACGGGAAAACCGACTTGATCTGGCCGTCGACGAACGCATCCTCCGCCGCTATGGGCGACGTATTCGCTCCTCCACACATAAAAGAAAACTCTTCTTCTTCTTCCTCCTCCTCATCTTCATCGCCATCGCCACCATCACCATCAATTTCTTCTTCCTCCACGTCAGCATCTCCATCGCCGATTTTCAGATGCGTGTAAAAATCCCGACTTGTTTTAATTTCCGAGAACAAATTATCATCTGGGCTGAGCTGCTTTTCTTCAAGATTAATAGTCTGCATATCTTAATTTTTATCGGTGTGAATAATTTAAATTTGTTTCTACAGTACTAATTGAGCAAAGAGAGTAGAGAGAGAAGATGTAGAGAGAGAAGTTAGAGAGAGAAAGGATTGGTGAAGTGAAAAGGATTAAATGAAGGTGTTTTTATATATGTGAATGGTTGGTCGGAAAACAAGTTTGGTTTGCTTCTCTTCTTTTTTTTTTTTTACTTTTCTATTAATGTTGTTGTCCATCTTTGAACACAGACAATTGTTTATTCTAATATAATAATAATATCTTTTTTTGTTTTTCTCCATGTTTTTTAAATTGAAATAGCTTCGAAACATCCAGAGATTTGCATTTCAGGTGTTTAAATCTATATCATTTACCAAAGGACCCATCTAAAGTAACGTAATTGCACATCACCCCCAAGACTTTTGCTTATTGCTCTTATATTGCCCCTCGCATTCCTCGGTACCTAATATAAAGCCCATAAACGGTGTCGTAATTTTTGTTATTGGTAAATTTGTCACAATTTTCAGCTTACATAGGGGTGGAATTGAAACATAAATTTCGAATTCGATTAATTCTGATTATGAAATTTTCCAATTTTGAATTTTTTTTTTCTATTTTGAATTCTGTTTTTTTTAAAGATTTTTTTTAATGGAGTTGTAATACATATTAGATTTCGGCTTTTGATCCGATTTAAATTTTCAAAAGTATTTCTTGAAATTCCTGAAATTCTGATAATTTTTTCGAAAATTAAATTTAATAGTATCAAATTATTATGCATCTAAATGATGGATTTTTTTGATTTCGTTGACCCTGATCCATAAAATGTTCAATTTTGTAGAGTTTTTTTAATCCAATTTGCGAAATTCTGATTTGTAATTTCTCTCAATTTTTTTGGAACGAAATTAGAATGAACTTTTGACTTCGATTTTTTTTTTTTCGATAGTGTTAATTTCAATCTGATCCGTCAAGCTTACATGAGAATATTGTCCCAATCAAAGTTGTAAAATTCAAAATTTGTGATATAAATCTAGATTCTAAATATATTTTGTTACTAATAAAACTAAAAAGTCATTAATATTGTCAAATGTGTTATAGTAATTCAAAGTAAGTCGGTCAAAGGTGATTTTTTGTTAAATTAGGTGGGTATAAAGCCAATATACAAAAATTAAGGTGGTGAAAGTGTCATATGATCTTTTGTGGGGGTAAAAGAGAATAAAATGAAAAAACAAAGTAAAAGGAAAGGGACGAAAATCCAAATACATTAATTTGGGGGTGGGTGGATGGAAGTTGCGAAGAAGTTACTGAATATCAAAGTCATATCCGCTGGTGTTGACTATTGACTCTTACATAGGCCAATTCGATTGAGACTTTGGGCTAATGTATAATTGCTGCCCACGAGTGACGAATATTCTTATCAATTGAAATTTATTTTATAAAAAAATGTTATCTTAATTAATAATTCGCAGCAATAACAATAGAATTATTTAGACCAAATTCCAATACCTAAGTTTAAAAAAGAATTTATTATGTTTACTAGTAATTAATATGCTAATTATGTGACTCGTACTAATATGAGGTTTGTTGTGTCCCGTAACGGATGACCCAGTGTAGTGTATATTTTTTTCGTATAATTTGCAAACTATTATACGAGACTATATGTATACCCAATGCATCTATATGGTTCACTGATTCTTTCGTTATCAAATTGAAAAGAAAAAAAAAAGGTTGTTTGGCAATATTCAAGACTTTGTGGGTAAGTTTGAAAAATAAACACAATTAGGCAAGTCTTCACTATCACTTTTATGAATTTCGTATTTTTCAACTAAAGTTTGGTTCTACTTTCTTACATACTCTTAAACTTTTGGTACATGTTGAATTAAATTGGTACATGTTGTAAATTAATTGAAGATTTTTAAATTCATAAATAATGATTTAATTAGAAATAAGAAAGCAAGATAATGTGAGGATCGGAGTGGGTGGAAAAGTCTGAATTCAATAAATATATTGAGGTTTGTTTGGCATCATGGGATTTAATCCAACTTTTAATTGCTGACTTCTCACTTCTCACCTATGTAGTAATAATTTCACATGTAAACTATTGTGCATCATCAATGACGTAAATCAAGATTTCTTGGTTCTCTAATTAAGTTTTTTTTTTTTTTTTTAATAAAAACTTGATAATTTGATAGAAACTATATATACTAAATGAAAAATAGTCATGTCATAGTGTTAACTTGAATCCACACATACATACATTTGTATATAAATAAAAGAAGATATAAAGAAGTCAACTTTAAATTATTGGTGGCATTAAAAAGTGATGGGGTGGACAAATTGCAATAAATGGGTGCACAAAATAGAAGAGAGTAGCCATTAGTGAAGAGGTGCAGTAGGCACTAGGCACCGTGCTCTGCACATTTCAATTTAATAATAATATTGCCAAGGATGGAAGGCGGCATATATGCAGCCTAGTAATTATCTTCTACTACACATATTTGGAAATATTTTTTTTTTTTTTTTTTAATTTATTGCAACAAATCATAATCATGATTTTGTGGTTTCTATTTTCAAGTCTTAATGGCGATGGGAAATATGTGATTTGTGGTTGTGACTTGTGATAAGTGGCATATATATTCCTATATTATATTGATGGAAATTGATGGTACAATGTTTGCACTCTTAAAACACTTCTCCAAATTATGCTCTCTTAAATGCTGGAGGGTGCACCGATCACCCGGAGTTTACGGTCGGTGGCGATGAACAATACGGTAAAAGGATATTATACAAGAGATGGAGAATTCGAGAGAAAGTATCAAGTATGTACGTAACCCTAATAGGGCTTAATACATTTGCTTATATATAGAATCATATACGACGCTTTCCTAATTTACAGTCGCTATCTTCGTCCATGATTTATTACGGTTCAATCGATGATTCTAGTTTACAATTTTTTCTCGTCTTTTTACAAAAGCTATTTACGGATCACATCTTCCAACAATTATGATATCAGCTCGCCACCTACTGCGCCTTCACACGTATTAGAAGTATAAGGCCAGTTCTCAGCCCGTTTGATCATTCACAACCCTTTTAGGCGAGCTTTTGGCCCGCCCTAACTCTCGTAAACAATTTTAACGAGTTCTTGGTCCATTTTACTTCTTGCAACCCATTGACCTTTCACCTCGACAGGCCGAAAAGGTGGGGGTACGGTCCAGTGCCAAACTGACCACATCATAAATTTATTTAGGCCTCTTTTGATTTTTATAGTTTAGTTAATAAAACATATTGAGTAATTAATATTGGAGGGGATATGATTGCGCATGTGTGTCATGTGTTTGGTTTGTATGATTACCAAATAATTGGATTGACAATCTTCTATTTTATTTTGTATTTGGTGATGAAGAAAGATAGTGAAAATAACTTACACACCCTTATCCTTTGATTATGTAAAAGAGTTTTTGACTCCGAGTAATATAATTAGATGGTACTTTCATGGTTAAAAATAAAAGGGCCCATATGTTAGTATTTTCACAAGTTTGTAAATTATAATAATCCAATTATAGACTATATACAATAAGTTATGAGTTGTCAAAATCGCCCGGTGTGACAATAATGTGATGATCATACAACTCAATTTTTGTAACTTATTGTCCAATCATACAAGTTAAAATACCCCAAATTCAAATGATTAATATAATATACAATCAAGTTTTAGCCTAGTGCTTGTGGGTTCAAATCCTTTCGAGTGCGTGTGTGTGATTAATTCAAGTCACGATTTATATATTTTTATTTAGTTACTATGATATGCCCAACGTAGCCTACACCAAGTATATCTTTACTGTTCATTTACACACACCAACATGAGTGTGTGTGTTTGTGTGTGGATAAATGGTTTACTTCTATGTTAGTTTCTTCTGAAAATCACAAATATATATATATATATATATAAAACCTCCAATGTAGACTATATAGTTTATTAATATTTAGCAATCTTATTGTGAAGCAAGATGACCAACCACTAATGATTGACCTAGTCTTATGACTGACTAATCCACTAATTAACCATCAGCTTCCTTATTATTTATACTAATTAATTAGACTTTGAATTCGTCTACAAGTTAACTACACAGGGTAAATATTACTAGTATGATGCACAACAACTAATGAAGATATTAAATAGCTTTCGATTGATTAAATGAGCTGACTAATTTGCATGGGGAATAAAACCTAAATTATTTAAAGTCTGGATTGTCAAGCTAATCCAATTTGACACGATAATTAACTTGACTAACACGTTTTTACATGAGGTTATCAGAGTGTTGGTGGGTCAATTTTTAAGTGTATGGGTTGGTTGGAGTTACTTGCTTCTAGATTGACGTTGATTTAGAGAAAGTGACATTTTGTGTGTTTGTGTGAATTTCCTAAAATAAAATATTATCTTAAAGAAATTATTTAAATTGGAGATTAAATTAATATTATAATCTCGTCTCCAAAATGTTTTCTGCAGCATTGTCATCTGTCTATCTTTTGTTTAGCTCTAATCACCAAATATATTAATTGGTCCAGTTCATGAATGAATGCAAGTCACTTTCTAGTTGCTAATTGCTGTGTTAAGAAAATATATTATTTAAAACCTTCAGAAATCAATATTTGTTGTGTTGTATTTTGTCACTATTTGATGTAATATTATTGTTACGATTCCCACCAAAAACTTATTTAATAGTAGATTGGATTAGAAACACAACAACAATTTTCCATGATAACTTAATTTTGGGCTTTGTTAATCTAGGCCGTGAATTATTGTACTCTCGAGCTGAATTAGGATGGCCCATTAGGCAATCTTATTGACAATTCTTTTTTCCCTTTATTCCTCTCAATAAAAATAAATTAAATAAAATAAAATAAAAAGAGCAAGAAGCCATTGTGAAATCTTGGTATTATGGCATTTCCCCGTATGAAGTATGAACCGAAATTTCGGTAATGACAGTGGTTTGAAGAGTTTGGTACGGTTGCCCTTAAAAGAAGTGACACGTAAGACCAAATAAAGTCGGGATAAATTCCAAAAATTACTAAAAACTGCAGTAGTTCCGATATATTTCCAAAGTATTGAACCCCATTCTATAAGAACCGACAATTAAGAATACTCATGCCTTCCAATCTATACACATTACTCATCAAATATCACTCTTCTTCGTTTATCTGAAAAGCTCGAGTGCAACTGATGGATATATCTCAAGAATCTGGCAACAAGCTTTACACTCTCTGCAAAAACCATGTACAATGTATTAATCACAATCGCTACATATATACGATTGTTGAATGATAATCCATCATTCCATCATCAAAGTTATATAAACACTGAATCCGGCCAAGAATTCAGCCTACTTTGTCGAGAACTAGTAGTATAAGTAAATAAAGCTCTCGAGCATAAAGTACCAAGAAGCTCAAATCGTAACAGCTCAGGACATCCGACCAATTAGAATCGAAACGAAGAATGAAGAAATCAATTCACCTCATTTCTGCACAATTTTATTACAGAACTCAACAGCTTATCTCCCACTATATTCCTCAATCTTCTAATCAGCTGAGACCGAACAATCTTGTTTTCCTGTTAACAAACATGAACGTTGTAAATACTAATCCAATAGATATGAGAAAATTTTGAAACCGAGAATTTTAAATAGTACTCACCCGAAATTCGTTGTAGTAGTTCAAAATCAAGCCCACTTTCGAAGGATGCACGAACCTGGAGAGCACTTTCAAAAACACGGGAAAACTCATACTTAGCGAATTGGGTGTCTTGGCAGATCTCCAAGTTCTCCGCAAACCTAAAAGAACGAAGGAAAATTAGATACGTAATTACGTATGCATCGAATATGATTTCGCCGTTTAAGGAAAAAAGCTTCGATTTAAATTACCTATTAAACAAGGGGCTCGGAAACTGATAATGTAGTTTGGAAAAATGTGGGAGTTCATGTAAGAAGTCCATACAATGTATTGCGTCGGTGCTATAGGATTGTCGATTCCGGAATCGAATTGGGTTGAACTCGGATGTGATTGTTCGGAACCCGGGCAGATGATTTCTGTGTTGCCCAAAATTACACGACACAGTAACATGTGCATCACTCCATTTTCATCTTCCTTTGCTTTCAATGCACTGGCAAAAATCCGAATAAAAAACAGAGTATGAAAATTGAAATTGCAGTAATAATTCGAACCAAAAACAGTGTATGAAATTGCTGCGATAATCCAAAAAACTAAATCGGAGTATGAATTTGCAGCAGTTATCCAAAAACCAAAATCAGAGTATGAATTTGCAGCAATAATTCAAAAACCTAAAACAGAGTATGAAATTGCAGAGATAATCCAAAAACCAAAATCAGAGTATGAACTTGCAGCAATAATCCAAACGGAGTATGAATTCAGAAATTTGAGTTACCTATCAAAGGGAGAATTGACAGGGGAAAGATGAATTCCCACGCCGTGAGAAACCCCCTTCTCGAATTTCCCAGATCCGACAAATCCGTAACTAACAACATCACGAATTTCATCAGGCGAGCCGCCGTACCACCCGTACTTGACATTAGCATCGCCGCCGCGTCTGGCGGCCACCGCCCGGGAGAAGACACGGAACGCCTCCAGCCTCGCCTGCCCTGCCACACTCGAGTACATGTTCTTATGCACGGCGACCACATCAATTTCCTCACCGAGGAACCTCATATCCACCAGAAAACTCTTCATTACCGCACCGTACTCGCCGCCGCCGCTGCCGCCTTCTGCGCTCTCCTCCAGCTTCACCATTCCATTCCTGGCGAATTCTCTGAACAACCGGCCGGAATCGGAGACCGACGACTCGCAGTCGGAATCGTACGCCGCCGTTTCGTAATCGAGCACAGTCATCGAAACTTGGTCCCCTTTGGCATCCATCACCACCAAAAAAAAAAACAAAGTATACGAAATCAAAATTCACCCTATATATATATATTGTTGCTTGATGAAACAGTTGCTTGCATGGAAAGGTATGCAAAACTTAGGCTAGAAGAAAATTAAATCCAAGAGTAGGCAGAAATTGAATGAAGAAGTATGAAAAAGAAAATAATAATTAATTAGAATGAAAGATAATTCAGGAAATATAACCGACTTCGCATTTTGATTCTGTTAAATGTTTAGGGCGGTTTGTGTGTGTGGAAGTTGACTTACGTGCCGCCATGCCTGCAAGCAAGTGGGGGATGGGGGTGGGGTGGGGGGGGGGGGGGGGTGCGTGGCAGTTCTTTTTCGTGTTCCAGAAGAATCCAATTCGTTGTTTCAGCATACAGGATGCGTGTTTAAAACTTAAATAAATTAGGTTAGTAACTACTTAATAAATTTTCTTTACTAATTTAACAAAAACAAATAAATTTTGAATTATCTATAAATAAAAAAAAAATCAATTTTGAATTATTTATAAATAAAAAAATTAAAAATTAAATAAATTAGGTTAAGTAATTACTTAAAATTTTCTTTACCAATTTAACAAAAACAAATCAATTTTTGAATTATTTATAAATAAAAAACAAATCCAGTTTGAATTATTTATAAATAAAAAAATTAAAAAGAAGGTATTTTGGAATACCTCGATTTTTTTTCGTCTTCTTCTACCAATACTTGAACCCTTGACCTCTTTGGGAGGTATGACAACCAATAACCATCGAGGCCAAGGAGGATCGGTGAAAATTTGTTCTTTCACAAAATTATTTAAACATTGTTTTTGATAAATCGGTAATTTCGGTACCAAAATATTTGTCTCTTTGGAGAGATTTTGTTGGATCAAATTATTTGTCAATTTCGAGTTTGGGAGAGATTGTTCTTTTAACGATTAAAAAATATTTCGTTTTAAGGAAATAGTGGAAAGAAAATCAAATCAGTACCAAATAGTGTAGACAACCGGCACCCAATCTAGCTGATTCAAGTTGGATTGAAAAGCTAACTCAAATGACTGCATGTAACATATTTTCAATTTCGTCATAATCATTTTACACCCACCGTTGTGTCTTCTCCTTATTCTTCTTCTCCACTATCATCGATCGTGTCGTGCAATTTTTCATGGCTTATGAATTTTATTTATTTATTTTTTATTCTTCGACCTTGCGCCGCAGTTATTAGGATTTTGTTTGCTGCCCAGTGAAATCTGAAATTTTGCTGCTGAAGAATTCAAAGTGCCTCCTCAAACCAATGCCATAATCATTAAACGATTCTTATTTTCTTACTTTTGATTTATTTCCTTATGATATTATTGAACTGAATTTTTTTGTCAAATAATTTCTGTAGCAGGATCTCTTATGTTCCTTTTATGTTTAGCGTTAAATGATGAGCTCTCATCAATATGAATCTTTTATTTGAATTTGTTAAATCAGACTTTTTAATGATTGTTGTTCATGTAGATGGCGTGGGATTTAATCCCCAACAAAGGGCTCTAGTATTTTAGATTTTCTTTTTCCAATTTCAGTTTTGTTTTTCTATTTTCATGGTGTATTGTTTATTATTACAATGCAATTAATATGTGTGCGCTATTTGTTGTCATTCTCAATAATTAACTGAAGAATGATGAATGTATATATATATATATATATATATATATATATATATATATATAAACCTAGGTTGTTTAATTTATGCAGATAGAAGCTAGCTTTTTGGTTACATTCTACTAGAGATTTTGGCAGATTTTGCAAAATAAAGTAAAAAAATCTCAATTTATGAAAATGTATTAATGATTTCTACACTTTAAATTTCGTTTACTCCATCTATATCAACTTCTCTAATTTAGGTCATCATTTATGCGGGTTGCTTAAATGTGTTGATAAAGATTATCTTTTTACTAACTTTTACAAATATGTTTTAGCTGAATATTTTAGGAAAATAAATGAGAGTTGTGTTAAAATCTCGCCATTGTTTATGAACAAGTTAAGAGAAATTAATTTTCACATTAATATGTTAATTTGTTTGATTTTTACCAGTTTTCTTTATAACTTTAAAGTGTCCTATTATTTAAAAAAAAAAACGATTTTCACAGGATATTTTAGACATACAAATGAATATTATGTTCAAATCTGACTATTTGGATGAACGATTTAAGAGAAATTAATTTCTATGTTAATATAATTAATCTATTTGATTTTTTTAAGCTATATTAGTTTTTCTCACATTTTACATTAATACATACTGAAATGATTTGTGCAGGCACAAATTAAACATTCAGGCACATTTTTTACCATTTCTCAAAAACCAAAAGGTAAAAAACTCAAAAAACTCTCTCTACCCTTTCGATTTTCTTTCGCAAAGCCCGTGCAAATCGTCAACAGATCGGAGGTAATTTTTACGTTTTTACGATCCTCATGTTATGTAGATTACGAATCCGAAAAAAAAACGAAAAAAAACCGCACTTGGGGACGCTCGCGCGATTTTACGCGAGCGCATCCACTTCGCTCGCGTAAAATTGCACGAGCGTATGAATTTAATTTTTTTTTTTTTTTTTTTTTTTTTTTTTTTTATTAAAAACCGGCTTTTAAGTTGCTCGCGTGGATTTACACGAGCGCATCCACTGCGCTCGTGTAAATCCACGCGAGCAACTTAATTTTAATTTTTTTTTTTTTTTTTTTTTTTTTTTTTTTAAATTAATTTAAAAATCTGCATTTGTTCTCCTCACGCAAAAATGCACGAGCATTTCAACAGTACTCGCCTGATTTCACACGAGCACTGTTGAAATGCTCGTGCATTTTTGCGCGAGCAGAACCAATTTTTTTTTTTTTTTTTTTTTTTTTCGTTTCATTATTTAAATGTTTTTTTTATATTAAATGAAATATTAATAAAGTGTTTATTTAAAATGTAGATGGCAGGAGGCCGGGGGAAAAGTCTTATGAGTCAAGTTGCCGGTAAAGGCAAGAGCTTAATGAAAGCCTTGAGCGGAAAGGGTGACAATCCGGAAGATCCGGATCGCATTGGAGACCGAGATGTCCTTGCTTCCGCCCGTAGAAGAAAGCAGTTAGCTCGAGAAGCAGCGTTACAGCGGGAAGATGAGAGATTGAGACGAGAAGCTGTTGCAGCTGGAGCCGGACCCTGTCGACCTACACACGATCTCCAGCTAGCTCGTAGTACATTGCCACATGCCGACGATGATGATGACCACAACAACAATCCAGATAATATGGATACTGACGAGGAGGTGGAGGAAGATGATGTACATCAGGATCGTAAAGCTGGTCGTGCCTTACCCTTTCCGCAGCTGCCTGGTCCGGCGTACTTGGAGGGTCCGTGCGATGGAGGGCCGCAAAATTTAGAGTTTATGCGATGGTTCAAGTCGCATATAGCGATGTACATTTGGGAAGGATATGTAAGTTTTTCTGTCAACACGTGCTTTACATAATTCTTATATTATTCATTATTTTTAGCTAACAATACATGCAATATTTTTCAGGAGCGCCGTGAAACTACACGGTGCGAGTCGAGGACCAAAGCACTCGAGGACTACCGCGGCCCGCAGGATAACACGATGATTGCGAGGCTGGAGGCAACAGATCTTTACCACTTACGAGACTGTTTTCTGAAGAAGATGAACAAGAACCTCATGCTAGCTTTCGTGGAGAGGTGGCAGCCGGAGACGAACAGTTTCCACATGCCATGGGGCGAGATGACGATCACGCTCCACGATGTCGCTTTCATCATGGGGTTGCGGCTGGACGGACCAGCAGTTTCTGAAATTCGCCCGGTAGAAGAGTGCTCACAGAGTCTTGCATCTGTATTGGGTCTCGGTCTGATGGACACCAATGACATGTTTCGAAACAAGGGAGTTGGTTGGGTTAAGGTGAGAGATCAGTTGACCCTTCCCTCCGCCACAGACGAGAAGAAGATGAAGGGCTACTTGATGTTTCTGCTTGGGTCTGTTTTGTTTGTAGACAAAACAGGGTGTAACATGAAGCCGTGGTGGATCCATTTTACCAACGATCTCGATAATGTCGGCAAGTATTCGTGGGCTTCGGCATGCTTAGCAAACATGTACCGCCAATTGGGTATTGCCACCCGCGCTGGGATGAACAGTCTCTGTGGATGTGTTATTCTCCTTCTGGTACGTGTAATTATTTATTAGTAATTATTTATTTATTTAAACTTCTATTTTATTTATTTATTCATTGGTGTTTGTTTTCAGTGCTGGATCTTTGAGCATTTCCCCTGCTTTCGACCACCTCTTTCCCGTTCATATGCCGAGTTTGAGCCTCGATGCAGAAGGTGGGCCCATGGTGGAGGCAATAAAACCACGCTGCAGGAATACCGGAAAATACTCGACGCCATGACCGAAAGAGATGTGAGTAATAATTTTTCTAATTATGTCTATAGTAGAGTTACGGATTTTTCTAATTAGTTTAAAATATGCTTAGGTTTGTTGGACCCCGTATGGTACCGGTGCACATTACTTACACCCTCGGAGCATGTATTACGGCACGATACAGTTCATGGATATAGTGGAGCCGTACATGCCCGACCGAGCGTTGCGGCAGTTTGGAAGAGTCCAGACTATTCCTTTCCCGATAATTGAATCGAACTTGCCACATAACCGCGGCTTGTTTGGCGCGGGATACAAAGTCACTTTCCACGCTCCTGGCGGCATGTGGCAGAACGAGTACGCCAACTTCATTGACCTGTCGCAATACCCTGAAGCCTGGCCGCCGGAAACAGTTGCCGAGGAGTACATGAAGTGGTACATCGAGCGGACGCACCGGTTCATTAGCAACCCTGATAGAGTTCCGCCTGCAGAACGGGTTGTTGCTGCGGTGCCGCCAGACCAGCCGTTCGCCAACGATATAGCTCGGCTCCTAGTTCCGATCGTGTTCGGTTTGACTGGTGACGACGCAGCAGAGGCATTCCTGAGCATTCAGCCGCAGTTGAGGGACTTGTTGACGCCACATGCCCACTATTTGCGTCTCTTACCTAGGAGAGGTCGCGGGGGAGGTCCGAGGACTCGGGGTCGGGGGTCGAGGGGTGGACAGTAGGACATGTTATCTATTTGTGTATTAGTTTCGGATTTTTTGCACCTGACAATTGGTATTCGTGTGTTGTGATTTGTTGTTTGTTTTCGAATTTAGTTTTTTGTACGGATGTTTCATTTTGGATTTGCGGATATTTCTTATTTGCCCGTATTTAGTTATTTAGTTATTTGTACGGATTATAATTATGTTGTATCGAACGAAGTTATTTAGTTATTTGTACGGATTATAATTATGTTGTATCGAACGAAGTTATTTAGTATTAACGGGATTTAAAAAATAAAAAAATAAAAAAAAAAAAAATATTTTTTTTCTCTGCTCGTGCGTTTTCACACGAACAGAGGTGTTCTGCTCGTGTGAAAACACACGTGCAGAACGCCTCTGTGCGTGTGAAAACGCACGAGCGTATTTCCACGTAATCTTTTTTTTTTTTTTTTTTTTTTTTTTTTTAAAAAACCAAAAAAAAAAAAAATAATATTTAATACGTTCGTGCGTTTTCACACGCACAAAGGCGTTCTGCACGTGTGTTTTCACACGAGCAGAACACCTCTGTTCGTGTGAAAACGCACGAGCAGAGCAAAAAATTATTTTTTTTTTTTTATTTTTATTTTTTTTTTTAAATCCCGTTAATACTACAAATAAAAATATAATTTCGTTCGATACAACATAATTATAATCCGTACAAATAACTAAATAAGTAAGTCCGATAACAACGTAAACAAAATTACAATAATACAGTACTACCTATGCCTAGAAGTCAACGTCGTCCAAAAAGCAAGTCGATCCGCGTAAAAATCTCGTAGAGGTAGTAAATTGGGAGCTGCAAAATACCTCCACTGAGGATGGAGACGAGGAAGAGGACATGAAACCGGTACTCGTATGATCATAAAATGATCGTTATGTAGCGACATAGGAATAATACGTGATAACGCGGGGTTCCCAACTAGTGGTAGGTGAGTGATGCTACCCCGTTCAGTGAATATTAATACCATTGCATTGTATCTTGTAGCGATCGCCAACCCCATATCTGTTGACATCCATTTCGTCCGTGGCGCCGGTCCCCTCTCATGACTGCATGTCAAGATATAATCAGCGACTGTATTTCGACCCCCCTCATCCCCACCAAAAATAGTAGCATATAGATTGTAACGCTCCATAAACTCCTCAACCAAGTCAGTTCTAACTTGTGGCCATCTCTCTTGACTGCCGTAAACAACTTCGGCTATGCATCGGTAGCCACAATTTCCATCGGCCCTCACATTAACATATGAGGCTATGGACTGTGCGAGAAACGGAGGAAGGAAGGAAAAGAAATTGACCCGGTCGCCGGCAGTAACAACTGATTCTTCCGTCGATTTAGTACATCCGCGAGGACGACCTTTAACCTTTGACTCTGGCGTATCAGCTTTAAATTTTGAGTCTGGCGTTCTTTCGGTCGGGGTTTTGCGACCCTTAGAGCCGGAAGAAGATTTAACTTCGGATTTCCGATTCATCGTGTGCTCATATCCGGACAAGTACCTCTTCATCGAGTTATTCTTAGGTCGTCCCTTGGCCTTCACAAATGTCGGCTCTTGTAAATGCGTTGAAGAAGGATTATTTAGGTCCCGTAAATAGTCGGCCGCATTTTTTTGGGACATGTAATCTTTGTTTGATAACTTCTCGAACTCATCGAGAAGAACTTTCTTAATTGCAACTGTGCGATCAAACGGTTCCTCCTCATCCTCCCATGGATCCGACTTTGGCTCGACAACCAACGTTCTCCAGAATGGATGTAACTGTTGCGGATAAAAAGTATCTCCCTCAGCAATTTTAACTGCAATCATACACGCACACGGGAGTCCGTGGGTTCGACTTAGGTAACAGTTGCAACTATCCGGATTATTTTCTAATTTTTCGTACTCTTTATCCAACAGGTCCAGTGCTTTGTGTGATACGTTACATACCAAAGCACCGAAGCACGACAGTGAAGTACTGTACATCCTGACTGTTCTACTGCTTTCATTTTCCACCTTCAATTCATTAATTTGAAGGTCAACTTGCGCATCTAGTGCATTTTGAACTGTATCCATAGCTCCAGTCGATGTTTGGATCCAACGCTTCGATGCACGATGTGCACTCTCTACTCTGTTTCGAGAAAACACTCAAATAATGAATAAATGTAACATGTGTATAAAAGATTGTACGTAACGAGTTTATAGTAAAATCAATTTATATACCTGTTAGTCGTCGTGTTACCGAAATGAACGATGTTGTTGGTCCAACACTTAACAAATCTCTCCTTATAAATCAACCACGTTTCATTGATGTAAGTTATCAGCTTCGGATATTGCCCGTACAAACTAACTATCTCTCTATAGTTGCATTCGTATTCTTCCTCAGTCTCAGATTCGACTAACTTTGCCCACACCGTCCTCCGGAACAGTACACCCAACTTGGTGTTACCCAAGAATTTTGACGCGTTTGCCTCAACGTTTCTGTTTATGTGATATAAACATAACATGTGATGCGAATGTGGAAACACGTTTGGCAATGCTTTCAGTAGGCCCAGCTCACGATCTGTCAGTATCACTTCTGGTTCTATCCCGATTGGTAATATGTCTCGCAAACATCGCAATGTCCATGCATAAGTGTCCCCATCTTCACGTGACATAAAAGCAACGGCAATAGTGAAGTTCCTTCCCACGGGAGTAACCCCAATGATCTCCAAAAGAGGCATTTCATATCTACATGAAGGTAATTATAATTTAGTCAACTCTTACATATATATATATATATATATATATATATATATATATATATATATATATATATATATATATATATATATATATATATATATATGTATATATATATATATATATATATATATAATAAATGTAATACACATTTAAATAATTATTACCTGTTAGTCTTGTACGTGCAATCCATCAGGATGACGTATGGAAATAACTGCAAAAGCTTTATTGAATCAGGGTGCGCAAACATAACGTCTTGCACTGTATCACCAGCTGGATTTGTTCGATGCCATTTGCTGTATCCACTCTCACTTAGTTCGTGCCACAGATGTTGTATAACTGTTTTTCCTTTCATTTCCTCTCGTCTAATTTTCTGTGATTCATTGTACACTTCTCTCAAGGACGCAGCCGTATCCGGATTCATCTGCCTCAGATGATGCAAAATTTCCTTCGGCTTCACATGGCTCTTTTTCAGTATCTTTGTCACTTCTCGTTGCTCTTCAGTCAGGCGACTTAGCGAACGTAGTCCTTGTGGATATTTATGAGGATTATGATTGTGCTTGCCATTTTTGATGGTAAGGCGCCATAATCCATCACGACCCTCTTTACCCCATAGCGCAAAAGGGCATTTACACTTTATTGAACCGGACTTCCGGCTTGTTTCGACCTCTGCATTTTTTCCTCGACTCTTATAGGCTCTTTTGCAAGTTAAATACTGTCGGCCTTCGTGGTAAGACTGTCGCCTAATCTCATGTCCATGACTGATGGCCATATTCATCGCCCACTCGACTAGTGCATCTTTACTATCAAATGCAGTCGAAATTGTGAAAAATTCACTGAAATCATGTAGCTCGAATGTTTCAATATCTTCATCCACATCTATGTATACTTCCTGTTTTTATATTAATGTAATTAGCAAATTATAAAACTAAAGGATAAAACTAAAAAAAAAAAAAAAAAAAAAAAAAAAAAAAAAAAAAAATTGTGGTGCTCGTGTGATTTCACACGAACAGAGAGGTTCTGCTCGTGTGATTTCACACGAGCAAACCTCCTCTGCTCGTGTGAAATCACACGAGCTAATTAAAAAAAAAAAAAAAATTTATTCTTGAGCTCGTGTGAATTTACGCGAGCACTTGGCAAGTGCTCGCGTAAATTCACACGAGCTCAAGAATAAAAAAATTGTTCTTGAGCTCGTGTGAATTTACGCGAGCACTTGGCAAGTGCTCACGTAAATTCACACGAGTAGATGAATTTTCGGGAAAAAAACGAAAAACTTACATTCGGGTCTAAGTTGTTTGGATCCATCGCAAAAATTGTTGAATATCTGAAATTTTTCACTTTGAATGTTGAGTTTTCTTTTTTTATAGGATTTGGTAGGAATAGTACAAAAGGTAAATAGTTATGGTAAAAAGGTAAAAAACCATGGTAAAAAAGTGCCTGAATGTTTAATTTGGCCTGCGTATATCACCACCCTAATACATATTATCTATATTTTTTCATGATTAATTGTAGCTAAAATGATGTTTATTTATTTTTAGTGAGACATTTTAGAAAGGGAAAATTTGCTAGACACCCCTTATTTTGGACTTATATGGCTAAAGATCCTAGTTGTTAGATGAATATAGGCATAGGTCCTTTGACTCAATAAATTAATATAAATAAATTAAAATAATTAGTATATAGACCATAACACCCTCAATTAATAAGAAAACAAATCTTATATATTATCTTTCTCCAATCTCACGTTATTTCCCCCCTATATAATTCATCATCTCTCTCCTTCTGCAACTCAATTCTCACGCCTCTCTCTCTCGTGCTTCTCTCTTTTTTTTTTTCTTTTTTCGTTTTTTTAATAAAGAAATATTATAGAGATGAAAAAAAACAAGGATCTTAATAGATTATGAGAGGATTTCTTTGTGAAAGAATCAAAGAGGACGACAAACATCCCCTCCCAAAAAAAATCAGAAATCCAAAATCCTAGCCAAATTCGCATTGTGTTTTCCGTATGTAGAACCTCCCATCGTTTGTTGTTAGCAATTTCCGTTTGCAGTTGGTTTAATTTCGTTTGTTGTTTGAAGAATTGCGTTTGATGTTGAGATTCGATTCCTCTGGTTTACAATTTGCAAGGTATGTCTTAAGTTACATTTTACAAACATTTTGTTTAATATTTTTGTTGTTTGCAAATTGTTCTATAAACAATTTTTTGGTGGATGTTTTTAATGATGCTGATTTTTTTTATTTTTTTTCAGTTTGTTGTTTGCGTTTGGCCAAATCATAGGTAGTTTATTACTTGCAATTCAATAATGCAAGTTTTGCTGAATGTTTTTCTTCAGTTTGCTGTTTGCATTTGGCGAAGTCATAGGTAATAATTTGTTTGTAATTTAGTAATACAAATTATGAATTTTGTTTTTTCAGTTTGCTGTTTGCGTTTGGCGAAATCATAGGTAATTTGTTGTTTGCAATTCAATAATATAAAATATAATTTTCAGTTTGCTATTTGCAGTTCGCGGAGTCATAGACCTCGCAGTTTCCGGATCATAGGCGGTGGTGGGGCTGCGGTGACGTTTTTAGAGTATGAGTTTGTCAAATAAATTGTATATTTTTGTTATGAATTAATTTATTTGTTTTAGTTAATTTTTGGAAGAGAGATGTTTGGGAATTTGTTATGATAGAGAGATTTTTGGGATTTGGTTTGATTTAATTAAGGGTATTTTTGCCATAATAAATATTATTAATTTATTAAAACATTAAATTTTGACTTGGATTTACACACATAAATTATAATATAAAGGGACCTCTAGCAAATTGCCCCTTTTAGAAAACAACAATTTAATCATTGTTTGAAGGATAGATGAACTTTGGGCGTATTTGTTGGGATTTTTTTTTGGAAAACATTAACAAGCAAAAGTTTATTTGGGAAAATTGATAGGAAAAACCGAGACCTAATATTGTCACTATATTTTTACGAATCTTAATGTTATTACTGAAATTTAAATTTCACAAATAGGTATTTTAATATTGTGCAATATATATTCCTTATTGTCAATTTTATTTTTTATGCATTTAAATAAATATTTTATTCCTATTTGGAATGTTGTTCCGTGCATCGCACAATTGATATATTTATAAATAAAAAAAAAATGTATTTTGAAATACCTCAATTTTTTCCGTCTTCTTCTTCTACCAATACTTGAACCATTGACCTCTTTGGGAGGTATGACAACCAATAACCATCGAAGCCAAGGAGCATCGGTGAAAATTTATTCTTTCACAAAATTATTTAAACATTTTTTTGGTTTTTGATAAATCGGTATATAATTTCAGTACCAAAATATTTGTCTCTTTGGAGTAATTTTGTTGGATCAAATTATTTGTCAATTTCGAGTTTGGGAGAGATTGTTCTTTTAACGATTAAAAAATATTTCGTTTTAAGGAAATAGTTGAAAGAAAATCAAATTGGTACCAAATAGTGTAGACAACTGACACCCGGTCTAGCTGATTTAAGTTGGATTAAAAAGCTAACTCAAATGACTGCATGTAACATATTTTCAATTTTGTCAAAATCATTTTACAATATGGTGAAATCACGTTCGAAATTAAAACTGTATTTAATTATCGGACCGCTTGAAATGCGTCTTGTGAAAGTCCAAACAAAATGATTGAAATAAAAAAAATGTGAGGAAAGCCCAAAAAAAAGCCTCCAACAAACTTTATTGAATAATATGCATTTCAAAGCAAATCCAATTTAAATTAATATCCCATTTTATATCATAAATAATTAAACACCATTACAATTTCACCATTCTTGCTTGGCATATATTCCTTCACTAGTCCCATAACTTCCAAAACCTAGTCAACTATAGTCAACTACTACATAAATAAGAAAATTTAATCACACCACTTAGTGATTTATATAAAAAAAAAAAAAAAAAAAAGCAATAGAAAAAAATTAAACCACCACTAATGCAACTAATTACTTAAACGTATACCCATGCATTCATCGCAACTAACCAAATCCCTACACATTATCTGAAAATCTGAATTCCGGTTGCTTATGCCCGCCGTTATTATGCTGCGGCGGTTTCGCCTTCCCTCCTCCTCCGCCTCCATTGCTGCCGCCGTTGCCGTTTTTAGCTCCTTTGGCGGAAGGGGTGGTGGTTTTCTTGTCGAAACCAAATTCGATATCGCCATCTCTCATGTTGAAGCTGGGTTGTTTTTGCCTCGGCTCCCACTCTTTAGGCCCCAGCCCATTGCTCTTCTTCTTGCTGCCCTTGTCGGAGTGGTGGTGCGCCGCCTCCTTGGCACGGTGGCGCCGGTGGCGCCGCCTGCTGCACAGCCGTCCCAGCACACATGCCACCGCCGATATCACCACGATCACTGCCAAGACTGCGAAAACAGGCCCGAACGAGCCGTCTGAAAGCGAAGAAGCTGGCTGCTGCTCCGTCGTAATTTGACTAGGGTTAGGGTTTGGAAATTCCTCAATAGGCTGTGACATTTCTTTTTTTTTTTTTTAATTTTTTTTTCTGGAAAAATAAGAGTTTGATTTGAATTAGCTCAAGAAAAAAAGAAAGAACTAATTGAGATGGGTTTTATACAGAAACTTGGTTGTTATAAGAGGGGAGTTTTAAAGAAATGGAAAAAGGAGGGGCTTTTCTTTAATAAAGGAAGAATTAAAGAAAATATTCTTGGTGGCTTTATTGAATTGGAGAAGGGTGTTTTTGTTGCTTAGTGAGTACATAAAGAAAATTTTTTTTTTTAAATTGGGTTTTTTTTTTATGATAAAGTTGAAAACATATGTCACATAAATCTATGTACTGAGTGCCAGAAAAAAATAAAAAATATATATATTTACAAGTGCTTTTGCTTTATGGTTGGTTTGAACAAATGTTGAACATTGACACATCGCTGTTGCCTGAAAACAATGATAATATGTTTTGAAAGCATGTTTGTGTTTCATGTTTGATTGCTCTAAAGCAATCTTTTACAGAGGTTGTTTTGTTCAAAATTGGGACAGTAATTTTTTTTTTTAATTTTAAAATATTTAAGGATGAAAAAAGAATGAAAGGGTTTTCATTTTTGTGTATAACATGTTCAAATACATTTTTTTAATTAAATTAAAAAAAATAATAACTTGTGAACTATATAGCACGGTCGCGGAAACGACGATATGGGGATACGGACAGGGGAAAACAACATGTCTAAATGTCTAAAAAATAGGGATACTGAAACTTGGGGAAATATGTAAATATTAAAAGTATTGGAGTATATTTATAAATATGTTATATAAACATATATAGGTTTAATTTATATATAATTTTTTTTATATATTTTGATAATATATTCAAAATAAACATTATTATCAACTATCGATTTGCAATTAATTATTAAATTATGTAAATAATTAGAGAAACAACAAAAATGTTTAAAAAATTGCTATTTTAAACATGTTACTAACTTTTTTAAAAAATTGCAAAGTGGCTCATAAAATGACTGATATATGTACTCGAATGTCGAAAATAAAACTTACGTTAATAAGTCGAAATTTTCGTGTTACATAGATTAGTTTTTTGAATAATGGTGAGTTTCCCAATAAACTAAGTGATAGCACTAATTGAAGACATGCTTTACTCGATTTGAATCTTTAAATTCTTTATTTTGATTGCTTTTAAGGGTAGCGCTCGATCAATTGCAATGATTAGGAAATAAATATTAGTATTTTATAGTCATCGTGGTACACAATTTTGCACTATTCATAACCTCGATCATTGAAAAAGAAAAAAGAAAAGAAAAGGAGATCTCATTATTTCTTTCAATGTATCTTCCTCTAGACTCTACAACATATCCCCACTTTAGACCCATTAGACTCTATAAGAAATTGGGCAACTATACAAGTGCATATAGCTAATCAATGATTAATGTTTATCTAATCATATGGATTATCAATATTCTATAGTGGTGAGATTTTATGTGTCAATTTATTAATTCGACAAGTATTTTATTATAATGACAGAGTTAGCACTTCGGCGTTCGAGTCAGAGTCATAAATGCGCCCGCAACGAGTCGTAACTTATTTCCGAGCGCTCCCTATTCGCTCGGCGATTGATACAATTACCGAGGAGAGGGTCTCTCATGCGGGCCATGATCTAGGATTGAGTGCTCTTATAGGGCTTTAAAGGCCTTTCTCTATGTTGAGTGACCCTGCTTCTTGGACCTCCTTTTGCTCTGGATCAATTATAATTATTTGTATCCACTCTAATGGTGAAGCATTATTAATCTTCGGATGATGGAGGTTTTTTTTTTTTTTTTATTATTATTATTATTATTATTATTATTATTATTATTATTATTATTATTTCATTTTTATTTTGTGTGTGTGTGTGTGTGTTCTTGTACTCAAAGTGGAGCAATTATGAAATATGCCGAAAATTGTTCAAAAAGCGCTAACCCATTACCGATCTACTAAAAACATTCACACGCTTTTTGCGAGTCTTGTCTCCACCATCACACGAGTTAATATTTTAAATTTTAATATATATACAATTTTTTTTCAGAATGCAATATACATATAATTGAACTTCTATAAATTAATCCAGTTGTAACTGAAAAAATTCTATTAATTTAGCGAATTATTAAGTTATCGAGTTAATAATTGAACATACTTTCACGAAGTCGCGGCCGAGAGAAACTATTATTTAAACGAGGTTATTAATTTATCGAAGTACTACTGCAGTAATTTATAGTTGATCAACCTTACATTTAATTAGGCAGAGCTATAGTAAGTTAGCTATTCAAACCAAAATCAAACCATAATCAAACCAAAAAATCATTAAAATAACATGCACAAATTAATTTATAAACAGTTTCCACATATTTAAACAGCAATATTTTTGCAGATAATTTCTCTTCAGAAATGGCAATTCAGAAAATGAGAATCAGTCAAATATTCCTTCTTAACCTTGCATCTGTTTTTACCATCTTATCCCTGCTATCACTTTCAAGTTCAACAGGTCTTTTAAGTTTTATCAATTACCATAATTTTATTTTTTCCCTTCAAAAACAAATTTAATGATAATAATAATAATAATAATAATAATAATAATAATAATAATAATAATTTTCTAAATTGCAGAGGCCGCACCAGTAGGAGTCTGCTACGGGCGCGAGGCGAGTAACCTGCCACCAACCTCCGCCGTGGTCCACCTCCTCCAATCCAACGGAATCTCATGGATCCGGATCTTCAACCCGGATCCGGAAGCTCTCGCCTCCTTCTCCGGCACCGGAATCCAGCTCATGATCGGCGTTCCGAACGAAATCCTCCCAACTCTAGCAAACGGCACCGTTTCCGCCTCCCTCATATGGCTCGAATCCAACATCTTCTCCCTAATTCCACCTTCCCAAGTGCGATACTTAGCCGTCGGCAACGAAGTCCTAGTAAACAATCCATCCTACACCCAATTTTTAGTACCCGCCATCCTCAATCTGTACCGAGCTCTTCACGAATTAGGGTTAGCCGACGCAATCAAACTCTCATCCCCACACGCGGCGGCCGTATTGTCCGAATCCTACCCTCCGTCGGCCGGCGCGTTCGACCTCAGCCTCACACCAGTTATGGTCCCGCTTCTGAAATTTCTGAGCGAAACCGAGTCGCCGTTGATGGTCAACGTCTACCCCTTCTTCAGCTACGTCAACAACCACCAGTACGTGACGCTTGATTACGCCCTTTTTAGGTCGTCGGCGGTCGAGATTGACCGGGATCTGGAGTACAGGAACATGTTCGATGCGACGATCGACGCGTTCGTGTACGCTATGGAGAGAGAAGGCTACCCTAGAATTCCGGTGGTGGTGACGGAGACGGGGTGGCCGACGGACGGCGGAGATGGCGCCGGAGCTGGTAACGCGTTGGATTATAATAGGAATGTTGTGATGAGGACGAAGGGTAATATCGGAACTCCGAAAAGGCCGGGGGTTGGGGTTGAGGTTTTCTTATTTGATTTGTTTGATGAGAATGGTAAAAGTGGAATTGAGTTTGAGAAGCATTTTGGAATGTTCGGTGTTAATGGAATCAAGGCTTATGATATTAGCTTCATTTAATTATATTATTTAAATTAGATTTTATTTTATTGATTTTTTATAATTAATTACTTAGTAAAATCTTCCTTTTTTTTTTCTACTATATCTAGTATTAAAAATATTTAAATTTAATATTAAATGTAGTTTTTAAATAGCATGTCTAATTTAATAACAATCATGTTTTCATTTGTACTATTTTTGAAGTATCCACCTACAAAATTTAAATGAACACAATAATAATATTTAATTGCGAGATTACTTTATGTGCAGATATAAATTAGTATGAAGTTTGACAAACAAACCTGTTATTTACTATACTCTCTAATTAATTATGTAGCTAACAAATATTTGTGAAAGTCATACCGATCCAGACCAGAAAGAAGCCCAAGGAGAAGGCCCTTTGAAGCCCATAGGAAAGCTCAGCCCAAGGTCGTGGCCCGCATAAGAGATCTTCTCCTCGGCAATAGCATCGTTTGCCGAATAATGGGAGACGCTCGGAAGCAAGCTGTGGCGAACAAATGCCGCGCATATATGACCCTAACTGGTACGGTAGAAAGTAGTAATGGCTTAGCCGGACTCGTATGCTACACGCGCCTGCGTGTAATTTAATGCGCTAACACCGGCATTAATGATGGAATGACCACTCGATAGGAGCTGGTAAGGTAACCACGTTCAAGTAAGTAGAAATAATCACCCGTACAACCCGGAGCCGGCTGAAAGCTAACATGGGGAAGGTAGTGGGTGCGGCGGCGGGTATGCGCTTGCCCTGGTTTTCGGAAATGCCGAAAGGCGGACCAAAAAGTACTATAAAAGGAGGTAAGGCCTCATAATATTCCTATTTTGGCATTTTTCATTTATGGGATTTTAGCCCCGATTAGGAAAGGGCCAGAGAAACTTTCTAGTTATGAATCGGGTATAGAACCAATATATAATGGGCGGCGCTTGGTTACAATTCAGAATCCGTTATTATATGTTTGCTCTTAACAATTAGAAAGAAAAAAAAACATAAGGGTGTTGAATGCAATAAACCCTATAAGACGAGTTATGAACACGTGAATGTCGGTGAAATGCATTTACTGTTTTTTTAAGACAGTACCACGGTACGATGTTCTTGGTGTTGTGATCAAAGTTGGTAGTGAGATGAAGGGGTTCAAACAAGAAGATGAAGTATACGCAGATACAAGTGAGAAAGCATCGGATGGTTCGTTATCTGAGTAATTATTGCCTTTGAAGCCCAATATTCTCGTTTTTACCCATGCGCCGGGCTTACCACTTGCAATCAAGACCGCCTATGAAGGGCTCGAAAAGGCTAGATTCTCCGAGGGGAAATCTGTATTTGTTCTTGGTGGTTTTGGATCTCTCGTGATTCAGACGAAAGAAGAAAACATTTAGTTATGTTATTACACTTTTCAACTTGTGTGTAAATGAATTGAGTGGAATTGGATATATGAACTACCAGTTTATTGCATTTAGTATCTATATATATGTTAGGGTAAATTACACCCACACCCCTAAGGTATGCTTAAATAACTTTAAGGTCCATGTGGTATCGATAATTACACTCACCCCTTGAAACGTAGTTATAAACTCTAATGGGATAATGCATTGGATATGTTATTACGATAGAGTTCTAACGCTCTATTGGTTTAAGGAAGTGGTGGAGACAACAAAGAGTTATGGGTGATTTTAGACATATTTGGGGAGCCATGTCACCACATAACTCCCCATAACTCTATATTATCTCCACCACTATCTAAAAGTAACAGTTCATTAGAACCCTATCGGAATTATGTATCCAATACATTATCCCGTTAGAATTTATAACAACGTTTCAGGGGGTGAGTGTAATTATCAATACCATAGGGACCTTAAAATTATTTAAGTATACCTCAGGGGTGTGGGTGTAATTTACCCTATATGTTATATCGACCAATTGCTAAAACAGTCTCCGTATTATTAATATTAGCAAAAACCCCAATATAACGCATTCTATTTAGCACAAACTAATCAGGTTTATTGTATTTAGTACCCCTATATTATGCCTATCGAATTGCTAAAAAAATATTAACAAAAAACCCCTTAATGCAATTTTTTTTAGCACACAAGTCCTAAATGGTCCATTTTTTTTGGTGGTTTACATTTAGTTCATCTCATCTTCATCAACCTTACATTTAAGTTTGCAGAGCTAGTTAGCTATATTCAAACCATAATCAAACCAAAATATCATTAAAATAACATGCACAAATTAATTTATAAACAGCAATTAATTTTTTGCAGATAATTATCCACAGAAATGGCAATTCAGAGAATGAGAATCAATCAAAGATTCCTTCCACACCTTGTATCCGTATTTACCATCTTACCCCTGCTGTCACATCCAACAGAGGCCGCACCAGTAGGAGTCTGCTACGGGCGCGTGGCGAGTGACCTGCCACCACCCCCGGCCGTGATCCACCTCCTCCAAGCCAACGGAATCTCAAGGATCCGGATCTTCAACCCGGACCCGGAAGCTCTCGCCCCGTTCTCCGGCACCGGAATCCAGCTCATGATCGGCATCCCAAACGAAATCCTCCCCAATCTAGCAAACGACACCGTTTCCGCCTCCCTCATATGGCTCGGATCCAACATCTTCACCCACATTTCACCTTCCCAAGTAAAATACTTCGCCGTCGGTAACGAAGTCTTACTAAATGACCCGTACTACTCACCATTTTTAGTACCCGCCATTCTCAATCTGTACCGAGCTCTTCAGATGCTAGGGTTAGCCGACACAATCAAACTTTCATCCCCACACGCGGCGGCCGTCTTGTCCGATTCCTACCCACCGTCCGCCGGCGCTTTCGACCACAACCTCACGTCAATTATGGTTCCGCTCCTGAAATTTCTGAACGAAACCGAATCGCCGTTGATGGTCAACATTTACCCCTTTTTCAGCTACGTCAACAACCACCCGTACGTCACGCTTGATTACGCCCTTTTTAGGTCGTCGGCGGTCGAGATTGACCGGGATCTGGAGTACAGGAACGTGTACGATGCGACGATCGACGCGTTCGTGTACGCGATGGAGAGAGAAGGTTTTTTCAGCATTCCGGTGGTGGTGACGGAGACGGGATGGCCGACGGACGGCGGAGATGGCGCCGGAGCTGGTAGCGCGTTGGATTATAATAGGAATGTTGTGATGAGGACGAAGGGTAATATTGGAACTCCGAAAAGGCCGGGAGTTGGGGTTGAGGTTTTTTTATTTGATTTGTTTGATGAGAATGGGAAAACTGGTGTTGAGTTTGAGAAGCATTTTGGAATATTCGGTGTTAATGGAATCAAGGCTTATGATATTAGCTTCATTTAATATTATTTCAATTAGATTTTATTGTATTGATTTTCAATAACTATTTACTTAGTCAAATCTTCCTCTCTTTTTTTTACTATATCTAGTATTAAAAATATTAAATGTGGTTTTTTTTTAATAACAATTATATTTTTATTTCAACTACTTTTGCAATTTTTACAGTAACCACTTACAAAATTAAATGAATACAATACTTAATTATCTAAAAAAAATGAATACAATACCTATTAATTTTATTGAATAATATAGTATTTAATTGCAGAATTCAACTTTTATGCATGTATGATTTATGAATTAGTTTGAACTTTGAATATCAAAATTATAAGGTCAGTGTTAAATAAAAATTAATAATTGTTTGTGAGTGGCTACTCTTGTAAAATATAAAAAAGCCCATATTATAAGGTCACTTCACTATGAATTTCGCAAGTACTTTTGGGTCGGGCCCAATAAATAACCCGCCACCGTGTCACGGGTCAGGGTCATGTGCTTAAATTATAACCCAACTCCATTAATTTGTATTTATTGCATCACCCTTATGTAACTATATTTAATTTTAGAAAAAAAATAAAAGAAAAAATATAAAATGGATCTGGATTATAGTCAATCCCGGCCCAGAATACCATTTACCAAATCCATTACAAAGTAGTAATTCCCGCTTTCAGAGAAATATCATTCTGCCGGTGTTCGTTCCGCCTTTGTTCTTCGATTCTCCTGTCAGATTTCTCCAAAGGTAATCATAACTTGCCGCCGTCTTATGGTGATGTTACTGAATTTTTTTTATTTTTTTATTTTCGAATTATGCCTGAAATTGAATTTCCCTATTATTCCATGATTTTCTGTACAGTTGGATTTCCCCCTCTTCCGATTAGGTTTTCCTTTTGCCGTAAACTTCACAAGTCTGGAACACGATTAACGATTAAAAAAAAAAATTAAATTCAAGTGTTTTAATTAAGACAACTCTTGCCTTGGTTTGAATCTGTTTGTGGAGGTTTGATGGATGATGTCACATACAGTAGATTAGATGATGATGATGCTGCTAGATGTAATTGTTGTTTTAATTTTCTGACTACTGTAACTGAGATTCCATTATGGATTGTCAAATCTAACATTGTAAATATGCTAAAACATTAATGAAGATTAGAGTTCTGCTTATGCAATAATCATTTCCTTAATCTTATTTCCAAAAATCGGATAGAGATGACATTATTTGTGATAATCACACAGGTTATAATGGGCGACGTACAAACTACTACATCGAGCACCGATAATTCGACCGAAAAAGTCAGCGCACGTCCTAATTTTGTCTCGTTCTTTCAGAAGAAAGTGCGCGAGTCTCTCGAGGTTGGTCCGCCATTTTTTTTTTAATAATAAAGTAACTCGATGGAAGTTTAATTAGACTTTATTTTGAAGACAAATCTCGTCTTTTGTTAATGCTGCAGTATCTTTATAAACAATCGATGACCGAATACCGTGTGGCAGCGTTGGAGTCGGATCTCCCTACCGTGAGCCGCAACAAAGAAGATTCATTCTTGAGTTTAGAGAGTCAATTATGTGCCTGGAAAGACAATCCAGCGTGGGTGGATCGACCTGCAGATATAAAGGTGAATTATTACTTTTAGAATTTTTTTATCCAAAATGAAAAACCTTTTATACAAGTCGAATGTTGTTGGCCAGTGGCCATAGTAGTTAAAATCCCAATTAAAATCCTGAAAATTGTAGGATTTTACGATTTCAGTACCCTCTAGTCTCTACCATGTTAAATCCTAATCCAAGCAAATCCCTTCAAGATTGGAAGATAAATCCCGTAAAAATCTTTAGCGGGATTTTACGATTTTGCATATGGATCAGAACTGGGCTATGATTCAAATTGTTTACGATTCTCCTAAAGTCTTTGAGTAAATATATAAATCTTTCGACAACATTTTTTGCAGGTGACCATACCTAAAGGTACTCTTTCCAAACTAAGTTTGAGCGTTGATGTTGGTTTGCCGCCAGATGCAGTGTACAACATTGTGACGGACCCTGATAACAAGAGAGTTTTCAAAAACATCAAGGTAAAAATAAATGAAATTGCTCGCTATTAACATCTTTTTGTTGTTACGTATTCATATTCTAATAAGTGCTACACTTTATATACACACTCAGGAAGTAATATCAAGAAAGGTAATACTCGACGAAGGATCAAGGCAAGTAGTAGAACTGGAGCAAGCAGCAATGTGGAGATTCCTTTTGTGGTCCGGAACAATCTCGGTCAACGTTTTAGTTGACCAGAACAGAGATGATTATACAGTAAGGACAATTTTTTATTTTTTATTTAGTCGGTCTATTTAACTTCATTTGCAATGTAGATTTTAGCTACTAATTCTTATTTCCAGATGAAGTTCAAGCAAATAAAGTCGGGGTTCATGGAAAAATTCGAAGGAAGCTGGAGAATGGAGCCGTTATTTGTAGATGAAGAGATGTGCGGGGCAATAAAACCGAAGTCGATAAAGGAGTACGTTTCTTGCACTAATGGTAAGGGAAGAATTGGTTCGAAGTTGAGGTTAGAGCAACTGATACAACCAGCCATTGTTGTACCTCCCCCGATTTCATGGTACCTCAGAGGAATTACTACAAAGACCACTGAGATGTTGATTAATGACTTGCTCGCCGAAACTGCCAGAATCAGGAAATATTCCGGCGGTGGAGGAAGGACTGATGTTATCTCCGGCGAAGAAGAAGAAGAAGGTGATGCCTATAATAGTAATATTAAAGAGAGATGGGCTGTGAGAAGGAGAAATAATCCAAGGCATTCTCATAAAAGGTTGGCATATGTGTAAGTATTTGTTTTTCTTTTTAATCCATCAAATATTTATTGATGGTGAAATTCTGGTGTAATAATTTTATTTTATTTAATAAAACAATATTTTACAATTTTGTGGAAATGATGCATTCTTGCATTAGTTTTTTTTTTTTTTTTGTTTAGTATCCAAACAATTAAAATTAATTAACAAATTGTTTTATCGACTTTTCTTGAAAAATAATAAAATAAATTGTTTTATGTCCAAATACATTGAATGAGTGGTGGTAACATGGAAATAATTTTGCATCCAGAAAATTTTCACAGCCCAGATATAATTTTATTAAAAAAAAATAAAAAAAATAAATAATTGAGTGGGGAAAAATGAATGATCATATATGAATGAATGAGATAGCAAGTTGATAAAGTGAGAGAAAACAATGGATTCAATCCTTTCTTCTACAACCTTCCAACTGAGAAAACCCTTTCTCTGCTGCAAACACCACCTTCCTCAATTTTCACCCTTCAAAATCAGCATCAATGCGCCGAAGAATTCAAACAATTGTTCGCAGAAAAGAGCAATTCGGATAATTGCAAGTTCACAGGCGGCTGCGCCTTCCGCTGAAGCCGCGACGAGTTCTTACTCCATACCGTCGGAAATGAAGGCTTGGACTTACAGCGAGTACGGCGGCGTTGAGGTGTTGAAGCTCGATTCGAATGTTGCTGTGCCGCCGCTGCAGGCGGACCAGGTTCTGATTAAAGTCGCTGCCGCCGCTCTTAACCCCGTCGATTTCAAGAGGAGATTCGGGAAATTCAAGGCCACCGATTCCCCCCTTCCAGTAAAACTTTTTCTCTTATCCCTTTTTTGCCCTTCCAGTAAAATTAATTTTGTTTTTTAATTCTTCAATTAGTGTTGATTGTTCTGAAAGTCATGATCTCTCTGTACTGTAACTATATATTTAGTTATGGGGTTTCGTTGTAAATAACAACAATTTATGCATACTACTCACAACTTATAAGAGTTCATTGCATTTAGTACCCCTGTATTATATCAAATTGCTATAAATACCCCTCATGTTATTCTATCAGTGAAAAAACCCCTTACAATTCATTTTTTATAGCACATAACTTCCTAAAAAGTTAGTTTTTAGGTGTAGTTTGCTAAAAAAAAAAAAACAGAATAAGATAAGTTGTAAACATGTGATGTATGCATCTATTGATTTTTGTTCAGACAGTACCGGGGTACGATGTTGCCGGAGTAGTGGTCAAAGTTGGGAGTGAGGTGAAGGGTTTCAAGGAAGGAGATGAAGTATACGGAGATATAAGTGAGAAAGCATTGGATGGTCCTAAACAGTTTGGTTCGTTAGCCGAGTACACAGCTGTCGAGGAGAAATTATTGGCTCTCAAGCCCAGTAATCTCGATTTCGCACAGGCGGCGGGCTTACCTCTTGCAATCGAGACTGCCTATGAAGGTCTGGAAAAATCGGGATTTTCCGAGGGGAAATCGATTCTCGTTCTCGGTGGAGCTGGTGGCGTTGGCTCTCTCGTCATTCAGGTGAAAAAATAAAACATGGATGTTGAATGCAATAAATCACATAAAACTCGTGATCTTTGACGCTTGTTTGGATTTTAATCGAGTTTTTAATAAATTAATGTTTGAACTTGGTAAATTATGCAGCTTGCAAAACACGTGTTTGGTGCTTCGAAGGTAGCTGCTACATCCAGCACTTCCAAGTTAGAATTTCTAAAAAGTTTGGGAGCCGATTTGGCTATCGACTACACCAAGGACAACTTCGAAGACCTACACGAGAAATTCGATGTCGTTTACGATACAGTTGGTAAGTCTTGTACGTGCATTAGTTTTTGTTTATATAGTCCACAAAGTATTTTCCTTAATGATTTACGTTCCGATGGGAAAAAAAAAAACAGGGCAGTGCGATAGGGCGGTGAAGGTGGTGAAAGAAGGCGGCAGCGTGGTGGTGCTAACAGGTGCAGTGACACCGCCTGGTTTTAGATTTGTGGTCACTTCGAACGGAGAAACTTTGAAGAAGCTTAATCCGTATTTGGAGAGTGGCAAAGTGAAGGCAGTTGTCGATCCTAAAGGACCGTTTGGTTTCGACAAAGTTGAGGAAGCTTTCTCGTATTTGGAGACAAATCGTGCCGTTGGAAAGGTTGTCGTTTATCCTATTCCTTGATGTGAAACCAAAGCTAAGGATAATTTGGAAATGTAGTAAAAATAAAACAAATAAATAAAATTGGAAAAATCACTTGATCATTAGAACAAGAAAGCCAATTTATTTAGAAGGCACACTCATTTAGAAACAACATGTGTTCACAGTACTTCTTCAGTACCAACAACAAATACTGGAAATCAAAAATCAAAAACACCAACCTAGACTCACTGAGTCACCTCTACACTCAGCATAGAAAACCAAGAAACCTTATTTATTTTTTGGCAACAAACAAAAGCTGAATTTTGTGACAAACATTTACAGTAGTAGAAACTGTTGAAAAGGGTTAAAAAGAAAATCTCAAAGTGAAACCGAAGGAGAGAGGTTATAATCGAGATTCCAATGCTCGAACGTGCCCTTAACGAAATCGTAGTGTGCTCCCCTCAAAGAGATAGCATTCTTCACCACAGCTTCTCTCACATATGGGTAGGTTAGCAGATTTCCTAGTGATACATTCACTGCCTCCTGTTTATTTTTTTTTAAACATGAATTAATTAATGTTAATACAACAACCTTAATTATAGTTGGAATTTAATAATAATGGTGTGAAAATTAAATAAAAGTTTACCTTCTCAAGTTGAGTGCACTGTTCAGTGAAGTCCAAAGTGTTGCATTCTGTCTTGACCTTGGCTTTGGCTACTTTACATATGTTCACCCATTCCTCAATGAAATCACTACACATATAATTTCGAAATTAAATTGTGAGGAAAAAAAATAAATAAAAGAAAAATTAACCACTTAAAATATCCAAAGGTGAATAAATGAAAACCTTAAAACAAACAAAAGTTATGTAAGAATTTGATCATTAATTCTGTTTTTGGGTACATGTTGTCAGAAATAGGCGAAAACTTATCAGAAGAATAAGATATAAGTGCAATAATGAAGAAGATAAGTAGGTAACAATAAGCACTGAATATAAATAAATAAATAATTTTTTTTTAATTTTTGATAAGTAATTAAATAAACTTATCTGGAAAAAAAAAAAACAAACAAACACTGACCTTTGAGTGGTCCCATCATCAGGGATAGACATGAGGCCCTTTATCCCACCACAACAGCTGTGTCCAATCACTAATATATTCTCCACCTAACATTAATTCATTCATTCAATTTTATTTTCTCTTCTTCAATATTTATATTTATATATAAAAAAAATATAGGCACAAAAAAAAAATTTAGATCAAGAAAGTATATAAGTAATTCCTAATTCATTTTTGTTTAGATGCTACTGTTCATATTTGCATGTGACACTGAAACAATATATTGAAGAAGAATGTTATAATAATATCCATGGGATAAAGAATCAATGCCTAACTACTAGTAGTTGAATAGGGATAAAATTGGAATCTTTGAATATATACATGATTTTCCCAATAATTCAAGATAAGTTATTAGACCTACCATTCTTGATAAGATAAAGCTCAATTATATATTAATTACAGATAATTTTGCCATCTTACAACAAGAAAATAGGAGCTTTTGTCTTTCTTTAAGACAACATTAAACTAAAAATTATTTAAACTAAAAATTGATTCCCATGACCAATTTTAAAATATTTAGGGATAATGTTCTAGCGGGGGCATGGTGAATTATATGAAGTATGATGAATTTGACTTCCTCGTTAAGAATTGCTTTTTGCCCAAAGCAGAAACAAATAATAATAATAATAATAATAATAATAACAAAAGGAAGAAAAGGAACTCTCTATCGTGGAATTAGGTGGTCATGTGGTTAAGAAAGTGGAACTTTAAACACATAATTAATAAATAAATAAAATTATTATTATTATTATTATTATTTGATTTTTTTGAATGTTTTAGAATTAAATTAAACATGTGTGAAAAATTGAAGTAGAAGACTGGGAGTTTAAAATAATGTTACCTTCAAATGAATGACTGCATATTCAATTGCAGCCCCCATTCCTGAATACTTTTTCTGCAAGATTTTTGCTTCTATTTAGTTGCATAATAAGAAATTAATTTAGATGGCCCCAAGATTTTGACCAGAGAATTAAATTAAATATAAATATAACACAATTAATTAGGTAGAATTAATAAATAAATAATAATATATACCTGGTCAAATGGTGGAACCATGCTAGCGATGTTTCGCACCATAAAGGCCTCCCCGGGTTGGAAATTCAGCACGTGCGAAGGGCATACTCGAGAGTCGGAGCATGCAAATACCAAGAACTGCATTTTTTTATTTTTAATTAATTTATTAGTGTCCAGATTCATTGTATATTATTCAAATTTGCATTTGCAGTTGACTTGTAATTTACCTTGGGGCTTTGGCCTTTGGCGAGTGCACCATATAATTCTGGATTTTTCCTACAACCAAATCACAATTTGTAATTAATTACTATTAATAACACAATATCAACAACAACATTAATTATAATTATAATAAACAAATAAATACTAAATAATAATACTGAAGAACTTTTTTCTAGTGTTCTGAATGGGAGACTGTAATTTTTTATAAATAAAAAAAAAACAAATATTTTTAATAAAATAACTAGTATAACTTGTAGATCAAATTAAAAGATTAAATAAATAAATTTAAAAGAATGCATGTTTGTACGTCCATCAATCAAGACATGAATATTGGCCACTTCAATTCTATATCAACCAAAATGCATATCCCAATCAACGCGCAACATCACGCACTTTGTCTACATTTTCTTTAATTAACCATGTTACTACTATTTATTACTCTAATTAATTAATTAATTTTAAATGTCACTTTCAATCAAAAAGAAAAACTAAAAAGAGGATTAGTTGAAGGGTAATTAAGTAATTGCATATATTTTAATCCGGCATCTCCAAGAATCTCGCAGTTATCGATGCCCAGAAGGTTCCAACACCTTTACACAAGGTACAACCCAACACTTTTATTATTTCCTTATATTCATTTTTTTTTTTATTAATATACTTACTCGTAGTTCTCTTTCTTGAAGTGCTCGAACCCGGTCCGGATCCTCTCAACCGGGTCGAACGCCGGCTTCTCGGCGGCCCCCGCCAACTCCGCCGTCAACTGCCTCACCTTTGCTGCTGCCACTTCCTCCAGCTCATTCTTCTCACTGCCACTCCAAATAAACACAGAAAACCCAACACCATCAGTAAAACAAAAACAAAAACAACGGGATAATTATCCCAGCGAAAATGGCGCGTGGGGCCCACCCTTTTTCTATTAATAGAGTGGGGCCCACAAGAGTACGAAAACAGTTAAACATTTATTTCCCCCCACCCCTAACAAGTTAACAGAGCCGTTAAATGCGGGGTTTGGCCGTTTTAGCTGATTTTAATGATGCAAGGAAAGCTTATCATACGGCGTGGAAATTACGGAAAAGCCCAGATCTTCGGAAAATTAATTACTTGAGTGCTGATCCCGAGGAAATTAAATAGGAGGGGCAGTAAAGGTAAATAATACCAAAAAGGGAAAACAAATCATCATACCTGAGCAGCTTCTTCAGGCCTTCAATGGCTTCCTCGTATGTGTCATTAGCCATTTCCTCTTTCTATCTCTGCAAATTCACACATATATAGATATAGTATGCATAAATTATCTGATCAATCATGTGTTTAGTTTAATAGAAAAGATAGATTCGATTGTCCGAATACACATGTTTACATCTTATTGGTGCTTAATTAAAACAATGATCCTCCCAGAAAAAAGGGGAAAAAACATTTAAAAAAAAATATATATATATATATGAATTTGGTGGTACGGACCTTTTGAGGAAGAAGCTAATTGACTCGGGAGAGAAAAAACCAGAAGCTGGAGGAAGATGAAAATTAAAATTGTTAATAATGTGTCCTAAAAGGCAGGCTTTAGCTTCGTTTATATAGCACGAAGCTAAACCGCGGTTAACGGAAAATTGGTGGTGTGTGTTAAACCGTGGTTAACTTTTGTCCGAACGTCAACAAAATAATTAAAATCATTTTTCCTTTTTTTTTTTAATTACTGAAAAATAGAATATTCAACGCCAGTGTGGACGGAGGACATTAGCGGAAGTATGTGCGTATGTGTGTGTGTGTGTGTGGGGCGGTGGAGCGTGGACATAGCTTTTTTTTGAGCTACCTTTCTTTTATTTAGTAACTATATATCAAAAAAAAAAAATTGGAAAATTATAATATGTAATAAAAAGTTTTGGGAAAAAGTAAATTGAATTTTATGGGCCTAATTGTGTGCAATAATATCTTGAGGGATTTAATAATTCATAATTGGATTAACCAGCTTTATAAATTCAGCATCCGTTGACTTTGACTATGCACTGTGAATAAGATTCCATGGTTTTTATTTGTATAGAGGCCCTTTAATTCTCATTATATTACTTCTAGATTTACAATAATTTTGCATATTCAGTTTCCAAATTAAAGATTCTAAACATTATGTGTGTGATTTAATAATTAATTAGAACCTTTAATGAAAACAGATTTGACCTGGGCATTTCGAGTAAGATGTTTTGTAGTTATCCACTCACAAATGCTAGTTCATTTTTAAAAATAATATTTTTGTTTTTCTTATTACTATTATATTATTATAATTATTATTATTATATTATTATTATTGGGTATGGCTGGTGGGGGCATTGGATGGGCAAGTCAAAAGCTTAAAGGATAACAATATATTTTTTGGTAGTCAAGATAACATGGCCTCAACCTTTCAATGCATTTGATGTTTTAATTTAATTTTTATTCTATTCATTGATTGGTCCATTTGGATCTCCCATTTAATTTGAAACTCATCTTTTTTTCTTTTTAGTTTTAATTTAATTAGTCAAGCTTCTTCTAAACGTGTCTCTTAGGTTGCCGGAAAGAGTGATTTAACGCAGAAGTTTAAGATCGTGACGACGACAATTACACCAACACAGTTTGAAATATAGAGAGAATAAGAGAGATATCTCGGATTCATCAAATATATTGTTTGTGTATTCAATTATTTAAGCGTGTCTTCTGTATGGTAACACATGGACATTTCATACCCTAGAATCTTTTAATTTGTCGAAGATTACACCTTGATTGCGTGATTCCCCCTTACGATTTGTCAATCATTTTCGTCTATTTTAGGAGAATATCCTCGAATCTGACTTCAACAGCTTTATAACAACTCGCCACCTAGCACTCCTCTTCCTTCGTATCTATTGGCACATGGAGCCGGACTCATCAATTTGTCGTTATTCTATTCCCACTTCGTAGGTTTCGACTGCTCGTCCTTTTCTCCCGACCTCTAAGCCCATATTTAATTATCAAAAAAAATAAAAATTATATCATTCTTGTCAATAACTTATTAATTATATTGATTTTGCCCTATCGAAAAGCGAAATAGCCTGATTAAAAGTCAAATTGATTTAGGACACACATGAGTACTGGCAAATTATAAAACACAATAATGAAAAGAGCATCCACTAGTTTTCTCTGCAGAATTCGTCTTCTCTTTTCCACCATACAAAAAGTTGTCCCTTTCAAAAGAGGCAAATTTAACGTTTAAATACTAATTTTATCACACTATTGTATTCTCCTTCACTTCCAATGTTAAGAAATGCCTCTATTTATTTTATTATTTGTTTCTCGATAATAAATATATGAATAAATTAGTAACACTCGTTGTTTTGATTCATCCAAGAATTCACGGTGATTGAGCTGCTACACCTGGTCATATATGTTTGGTGGGTTTTAACCGTTGATGAGATTAAATAACCACTCACTAGGCACACGTACACATTGATGTGTGTCTGATTATTAGTAGATCAACGATTTAATTGTCAACATGATGTATGTCAAAAAGTTTAAAAAAATATTTTGAATTAAAAAAAAAAAAAAGGGAAACATTTAAAATGCTCTTAAGTGGGTAATTTTCCCGAACTGTACTTTGGGCCCAAATGAGCCCATGTTGATTACGTATGTAACTTAGTTTAGGGCTGTGAATCATTGCTTGTGAGTTGAATTAGGATGGCCCATTAGCCAACTTTTTTTTTGTAGTAAAAAATAGATTTAAAAGGTGGGGTGGGCCGGTGGGGGTGCAACACTGAGGCCCATTAGCCAACCTTATTGAAGATCATTTCAGAAAAATAAAATCAAATTGTGAATCATAAATAATATTCAAGCATTAAGATAATACTTATCAAAAAAAAAAAAAAAAAAACAAGCATTAAAGATAAAAATTAAAAACTAAACTATGTTTAATCCAAGGGAACCGGCCCGGCGAACCAGCGGTTATTTCATTTTTTTAGTCTTTTCCATTTTATATTCAAGGTTGCTATGTGCCTAATTTCATACTATAAGCGGGTCATGTACAAAATTTTAAAACTACAAGGGGTTATGTGCCTAATTTCATTCCATAAGGGGGTAATGTACAAAATGTCAAAACCACAAGGGTGTTAGTTATGTGCCTCATTTCATACCATAAAAGGGTTATGTGCAAAATGTTCAAACCACAAGAGATTAAGGTGGTGTTTGCAAATGATTATTTAAAAGCAAAAGTTAGTGATTGTGATTTAAGTTAGTTTTAAGTGTTTATTTCTAAAAGTTGGGGGTGTTTGCAAATATTTCGGAAAATGAACTAAAATTGAAAAAGCTGGGTTAGGGGTGCTTTTAAAAAAATAGCTTAAAGCAGATTATTTTAAGAGAAGCAAAAGCAAAAGTTGTTTTTGCAAACACCTAAAAACAGATTATGAGCAAAAAAAACCGCATAATCACTTTCAAAAAACATTTGCAAACACCACCTAAGTGGTATTTACCCTATTCTTTACAATCATGCATTCTTGCTAAAAAGGCGGAAACATAATAATGATAATAATAACAATAATAATAATAATAATAATAATAACTCTTCTAAAAATAAAATAAAAAATCAAATCAAATCGTGCTAAAAAAGGTGTTCAGGAAAATTTGAAGGTTAATATTAAATTTTGATTTCATACACGTCATGCAAACGTTTGTGCGATGTCAGATTGCTGGCATAGTAATTTATAAATTTACATGTAAAAGATATTCTAATTCAATTTTTATGTTGTAGCTATTGTAATTATGAAATAACAAATCTAATTGATAGATTTATAGTGTTTGCAGTAGATTTATGTAGTAAATTTAGGGCAAGTAATTATCGTACTTGAAGTAATGTTTTAACTTAAATCATTTATTAATATAATCACTAGCTTGTAGAAACGTAATTTTAAATCTCCTATTCCCTATTTCTTGTGTTTCAATTTGAAAATCAACACCTCTCCACATCAATCTCACGTGCAATTTATTAAATTTAAATGGAATTTAGTAATCAGACAATGACAAAGTCGGAAACGTACGCGAGACAATTTTTTCTAACATTGCAATTGAGTTAATTTGATTCGAGACGTAACAAAATAATTTCAATAATTTGAACTCGTGGAACATCAAACACGTCCATTTTTCTTTCTAAGTTTGTGAAAGCATTTGCACAATAATTTGTAGAATCTCAATTCTACATCTCATATGTTAATTAACGTGTACAAATTACTTTTCAGATTGCCAAAATAGTTGAACTCTTTAATTCAATACCACAAATAATTGTATGGAAAATAATATAAATCGAATAATTCAGGTCTAATATGCTTCCTCTTTAACTATATATTACTTTTCTCTAATCTATAGTAAAATCTTCATAAATTGAATATTCGATAAATTATTAAATAATAGTTTATTTCAGTTAGAATTTGGTGAAAACGTGTTAAATTATTAAATCGATAATTTAATAATTTACTAAATTAATAGAATTTTTCTAATCCGACTTTTAATTTATATAGTTTGAGTAATGGTCAACCGTGACAACTCATATACTTAGTTACCAAAAAATAAAAATAAAATAATAATTGAAAAAAATGGGAAAAATGAAAAATAAAATGGCATAGATAGATACATCACTGAGATATTATCAGATGAGCCTGCATCGTTTATCATGTGCGCGAATATATATATATATATATATATATATATATATATATATATATATATATATATATATATATATATATATATATATATATATCATACATCTTTCAATAGTGGCAGACCAGTTGTGTTTAAACTTTAAATTCAATAATATCAGTCCAACTTTGTGTGGTTAGCAATGATATATTCACTGGGAAAAATAATAATGACCATGTGCATTTCCACTCGATGAAACAAACTTTATTTGTGGAATTGGATATTTTTTTAATTTGAAATTCTTCTTAATAATTAATTCGTCCGTAAATAAATACTCATAATTGTGTCTATAATTGAGCAGTGGTCAATGTCATCAGATAAAACTGCACACTCTGATAAATCCCATATGTATTTCAGAAATATTGAATCAAAAAAAAAAAAAATTAAAAATCAATGTCTACACTATTGTATTTATTTGATATTTTAGTGACATATTTATCAACTTGCACCATGTGGAAGTCACAAAATAACAGCTGGAGACTAATTAAAATTGCAGCATATGATGATCATATTATATATATTAATTACATTTATATGCAAAAGATTCAGACAGACAAACTCTGACTACGAACAAAATATAAGTCTTCATATATTCTTCCAGTGAAGGTGAAATTGACAATATAAATATATTTTTTAGATAGAACAAGCAATTTTATTTTAATATCAAATATAAATCTATATTAGACTCCCTGATTTGCTCACATGGTTTGGTTACAAATATCAAATATGTATTAATATTTGTTTTGGTTCGTCGTTGACTTTAATGTCAGTAAATCACTAAAATCATTTATTTAATTTTTTGTACAATTTTTATATTTTTTTTTTATAATTAATGAGAATTTAAATGCAATATTGGAATGTCACGTTTTTCAACAGAAGGGTGGTTGGGGAGGGGGTAAAAGGGTAAAAGGCTAAAGGAGAGGGTTGAAAATTGAATATATGATAATAAATGAAATTGTGTACATGCAATTTAATACAAAAAATTAAATATTGCACTGGGTACACGTTAGGTTTGGTGTTTGTCCACATACTTGAATTAATGAGGCAAAAGAAAAAAAAAATTAAATTGGGATGGATTTTGCACATGTTATGGTCATATCACCATACTCACTCTATTAATTGGTCCGTAATATAATGTATTGTGGAAATGATGATGTACCGTTAAATTGCACCTATTTAGATAGACAAAATCGATTGATTTATTTTTGTACAATTTGTATTCAACTTTTATGAGGATGTATCTAATTACCTAGTGGTCCTTGTTTTGTAATTAAACGAGTAATTCCGTGTTCGTACTGTACTACATCGGGTGAAATTCGTCGAGTAAATTTTTACCAGTGTCTAAGTGATTTGAGCCGGCTCGTAAACTTGGTGAATTGGCTCGACAAAAGCTTGAATTTTTTGAGCTAGACAAGTCGAGCTCCAACTCATTCTTAGTTGTCCGTGTGCTCGCGAGCTTTTTTCTTTAATTTCAATTAACTTTATTTTATTTTATTTCAAATATAATTATAATAAAATTAAGTAATAAATTCACATAAAAAATTAAAAAAATAAATTACAGGCTATGTTGTTCTTTCGATTTTTTTTAATTGTGATTCATAATAATAAAATTCTAATATTCATAAGAATAAAAGGAATAAAAAAATACACAAAATGGGCTCAGGCTCAACGTCAAACCCAAAAGGCCGATACTTGAAGAGCTCGACTTGTTTATACTCCTACACACACCCACATTGGTGTGTGTAGATCATCAACGGTGAAAATTCACTCGGTATAATCTTCATTCCCAGGGATGGATCAAGGAGGTTTTGGGTGGGGGGCTAAAAATAATTTTGAGGTAAAATGATATAAAATTTTAACTTTGGGGAGCTAAATTGTATAAATTAATAGATAAATAACTCAAAATATTAAAAAAATAAAAACAAAAAAGGTAAAAAAAATATTTGAGAAGTTGTTACGCCTATACTGATAGTTGTTTTGGCTTCAATGTCCGCTTTAAATATATGCATAAATTGTCGTTGCATTTGAATCTAAATTGAAGACGAAGTTGAGACAGACTATTGCACTCTAGAATTTAGTCGGACGAAACTCGAAAACTTGAATTAAAAATAAAATAAAATTTAGATATATATATTTTTTTTACTTTTTTTCCACGGCATATTATTATTATTATTATTATTATTATTATTATTATTATTATTATTATTATTATTATTATTATTATTATTATTATTATTATTATTATAAATATAAATAAATGTGAAAGCATTTATAGTATGAAAACAAGCAAAATTGTCATATCCCATGTCCTATGAAACTAATTGCGCCAGTTTACACTTCACGTTATTATTGCGACTGCGTTATCTGTTATCACAATGCTTGTGTTTATCTTTCAAAAATTGGATAATTTGCATCCACCTCCCCTAAACTTTGATCTTTTTACAAAACACCCCAAACATTTAATCTTTTAACATATACACCCATCTCCATCCATTTTTCAGTCGGATGGAAGCGAAAAGGGAAGGAACAATAGATGGAGGGTTGGTCTCATAATCGTTGATGGGTGAGATCCGAAGATAACTTCCATAAATAAACGGAAATATTGTAAATTTAAATCATTGCTTGAGCAATCATAATAAATCATAGACAAAACTAGCAATTGTGAATTAAGAAAGAGCCATAAATAATTATCTATATAAGCAAATAATCAAACCCTATTATTAGGAGTAGGTTATTATACAATCAACAACACATTTTTTGATACTTTCTCTCGAGTTCCTTCTCTCTAAAATTCAGTAATCGGTGGACTTTCCGACGTTCAAGAAAGTAGGGTTTGAAGAATAATGGGGTGCAAATATTGCGGTATACACACATATTTCCCCTTAAAAAAATCATTAAATGTGATTGAATCTTAGAGTAATAAAAGCTACAAGGACTAGATCAGAGTAACATTTGACATTCAATTAGGTTATTGATAATAGAACTATTTAAGTCTAATAATAGCTCATTGAAAGACATTTAAAAAGATGAGTTAATCAAAGTTTGTGACGTTAGAAGTGGATTAATGATTATGACTGCGCACTTGAGTATAATTTAACATAGAGTTATTAAATAGATGACACCACCATTAGGCCTTAATTAATCACTACAATTAATAAACGGGTACTAAACCTTTTTCTGTTGAACTATAAAAAAAACGGGTCACTATCAACCGACACGAGAGGGGTCCGTTTCTCAGTGCTCCAACTCGGTTTTGCACTAATTATTATTTTTTTAATTTCCCAATTTGTATTGTAAAAGTTGGTAGAATATTACAAAATCGTAAAACAGTGAGCTAAAAGCTTATACATAATGAAACCTTGTATATTATATAGTTGAGAATTGATATGACTTTTTATTCAGAATTTAAATATTGGGTAAAATTACGGCCACCTTTGAGGTTTTGAGGTAAGGTTAAGTTACGAAAAAATCCCTCGTATTTGTATAATTATAACATCCATCAACTAAGAATCTTCTTACACGTTTATCCTTATAGTGTCAAATTCTAAAAAATGTTCTAGGTTCCGTGAAATATTCTCTAGTTTGTACTCTTTTTGTGCATCAACAATCTGCAATTTACAAGTCAAGAGACACATCGTATGATTATCTTGTTTTAAAATGTAGAGTTTGAATGCGGTAAAACCGATTCAAACTGAAGAATATAGAAGATTCAACTAAATTTGACACCAAAATAGTTGATGTGTAAGAAGATTCATAGTTGAAGGAGGTGACTGTAATTAATCAAACATAAATGGATTTTTTCGTAATTTGACATTACCTCATGGACTGTAAATTTTAATAGCTCTTTCTAGGCAGGCTTCTAAAATGAAACATGCAAATTGGGCTTTTGCAGAAAAAGTTATTACTTGGGCCTCATTGGTCCAAGCCCAATTAAGTAGGTAAAATAGAAAATAAAATATAAAAATAATATCCCACTTGTTTAAATGAGAAAACTAATAAATGAAGTGAACAGTTTCAAATGCGTTTATATTTTATTTAATTTTGTTACAGAGTTTAGTGTATTTGGTTGTCACTTTCATTCCCAACATACGAAATAGGGATGTCAAGAATAACAGTGCCCAACTGACCAAAAAGGAAAATAATTAAAGTTCAAAAAGAAATAAAGCCACAAAAATAATTTGACTGGTTGGTCCTCGAGAAATGACTATAATGCCCCTGCAACCCGCTAGAAAATTACGGTTTTAGCTTTGGTCCTTGGTCACGGGCTTTTGTCTCTAAGCCAAATACGTACAATTTTGTTTTTTCATTTAATTTAATTTAATTTAATTTGTAGAGAGAGAAAGTATTAGTGCGGTGAGTGTGAAGAAGAAGATGGCAGATAATTAATATATAACTTTCATCAGCACACAAAAACATTCGCAGCATAAAACAAAACACTCAAGGCTCAAAAAACGCGTTTGCCTTTCACTCTCCTCCAATTGTCACCTTCCACGTGTCCTTCAAAACGCGTTAGCCACACCCAACCCAACCCTGGGTAGTACTGTACCCACCACAACCCCCAAATCTTTTAATTTTCGTATATTCATATATACATATATATATATTATTTTTAACATATATTTAAATTTCTCTATTTTAATATAGTAATATTTCTTTTTCTTGATTATATTTTTAAGTTAAGAATTTAACAGAAAGGGCACACGATTCTGTCACATTAACGCCATGTTCCGTTAAAACCGCATAATTTTTGTTACTCGTTTTTCAAACTAAAATCAAATTTTAACTGTTTAATCATCAATCAATTACATATTAATATTGGAAGTGATACAATACAGCCCATATATAAAACTAAAATCAAATTTTAATTGTTTAATCATCAATCAATTACATTAATATTGGAAGTAATACAGATTACAGCCCATATATATTTACTCCATTGGTTTGACCATTATAATTCGAAATCCGATTATTTTGAGAAGGAAAATAAAAAAAAATAAAAAATAATGGATAAATATAGTAGCAATGATTTACACTTTTCAAAATGCCACACAAATCTCTCTAATCTCTCTCTCTCTCTCACACATTAAAAAAAACACAGTATAAAAGATATTGGCTCCTCCAACCAGAAACCAACCCACCAATATTCTCTCTCTCTCCCTCTCTCTACTTTCTCTCTCTAAAAATGCGCTCCACCGTCGCTGCTCCTCCTCCTCTCGCCCTCCTGCTCCTCTTCTTCGTTTTGTACATTTCTACATTTTTCAATGTAATCCTTCAATCCAGATTACTCTTCAACCTTTTCTGCTTTTTTTTTTGTTTTTGTTTTTTTTTTGCTGGAAATGTAGTTTCTCATTTGGGCATTTTGTCGAATACCTGTGCTGCTATTGATTTGTTGAGTGTTGTGTGAATGCAGGTGGGAGTAGCTGCCGGCGGAGATTCGACGGCGGCTGGAGAAAATCCGTTCACGCCCAAGGGATATCTAATACGTTACTGGAAGAAGCAGATCTCGAATGATTTGCCGAAGCCGGAGTTTTTGCTGAGCAAAGCCTCGCCGCTCAACGCCGCCCAATTCGCTGCCTTCTCGAAGCTCGCCGCCGATCAGAACTCGCTGTCGACGCAGCTGCCTGAGTTCTGCGCCAAGGCCGATCTTCTCTGCTTCCCTGATTTAACGCCGAGTCTCGAGAAGCACAGCAGCGATGTCAACTTCGCGACTTACCGCAACAAAAACTTCACCAACTACGGCACCGGCCGGCCGGGCGGAGTGGATGCTTTCAGCGGCTACTCCGAAGGAGAGAATCTCCCCATCGACTCGTTCCGCCGTTACAGCCGCGACGGCGTCGGCCACAACGAGAAGTTCACCGGCTACGCGACGGAAGCCAATGTGGCGGACCAGAGCTTCAACAGCTACGGCACCGCCGCCACCGGCGGCGGAGGAGAGTTCACCAAGTACAACAGCGAGGTGAATGTCCCCAACCTCCGCTTCACGGCGTACTCCGACAGCACCACCGGCCACTCACAATCGTTCACCGAGTACACGAATCAGGCCAACGCCGGCGACGAGAAGTTCACGAGCTACGGCAAGAAAAGCGTCGGCGCCACCAACGAATTCGCCGGCTACGGCAAGGACTCCAACGTAATGGGGTCGACTTTCAATAATTACGGCGAGAAAGGGGACGCCGCAAACGACACATTCACCTCGTACGGCACCAACACAAACAACCCCCAAAATAATTTCAGGAATTACGGCACGCTCGGCAGTTCAGCGACGGAGAGTTTCAAGGGTTACAGAGAACAAGCCAATGTTGGTGACGACAACTTCGATTCCTACGGCAAGAATTCCAACGCCGGGAAGATCGATTTCGTCAACTACGGCAAATCGTTCAATGAGGGCACTGATAAATTCACCGGCTACGGCAAAAAAGACGATTCCACAAACAATAGCCCAACCGTCGACTTCAAGATTTACGGCGTCAACAACACCTTCAAGGAGTACGCAAAGGAGGGCGCCGCCACATTTTCCACCTACGAGAACAAAACCTCCTCAGCCGAGGAAGAAGCTTCTCTCGCCGCCGTCAATGGCAGAAAGGTAAATAAGTGGGTGGTGGAGCCCGGGAAGTTCTTCAGGGAGGCGATGCTGAAAACCGGCACCGTCATGCCAATGCCCGACATCCGCGACAAAATGCCGAAAAGGTCGTTTCTGCCCCGGACCATCGTCTCCAAACTACCCTTCTCAACCTCCAAACTCGCCGAGATGAAGAAGATCTTCCACGCCGGCGACGACGCCGACTCGACCATGGCGAAGATGCTCACCGACGCGCTCCACGAGTGCGAGCGTGCGCCGAGCCCCGGCGAGACGAAGCGGTGCGTGGCGTCGATCGAGGACATGATCGACTTCGCCACGACGGTGCTGGGGCGGAACGTGGTCGTCCGCACGACGGCGAACACGGCGGGGCACGGCGGCGATATCTTGCTCGGGGAAGTCAAAGGGGTCAACGGAGGGAAAGTGACGAGGTCAGTGTCCTGCCACCAGAGCCTGTACCCGTACTTGCTGTACTACTGCCATTCGGTACCCAAAGTCCGGGTCTACGAAGCGGATATACTTGACCCGAATACGAAGACCAAGATCAACCACGGTGTTGCCATCTGTCACCTTGACACGTCATCATGGAGCCCGGGTCATGGGTCGTTCGTCTTGCTGGGTTCGGGACCCGGTAAGATTGAGGTGTGCCACTGGATCTTCGAGAATGATATGACTTGGGCTGTGGCCGATTGAATCAAAACGGTGTCGTTTTGAACGGGAAACCCCGTTTTTTTTTTGTGTCGGACCAGTTGCGTTACAGAAAGGGTGAACCACTGGTTTGGACCTTATTTTATAATTAAATTAAATTAAATTAAAAACTCAATTTTTATGTTAAGTTAATTAAGTATTATTATTTTTATTTTTCCGCCCCCCTCTAAGAATGTAGTAATTGCTAATTGCACCTTCCTTGTGTCAAAATGGCTTCATATCAGTGCTTTAGTTGTAAAATACAACCAACGATTTATTATTATTGTATTCGTGATAGTAACAATTTTTATGTTTATTTTTATTTTTAACATTTTTATTTATTATTTAATTTACTGAATTTGTATTAGAAACAAAGTAATTAAAAGCAAAGGGGGGTGAAAGCAAAAAGTGGTTGGGGGGGAAAATGAAATGAAATGAGGCCACAAAAAACCAGCACACAAACAATGTTTGTTTCCTCACATGCATTTAAAACAGTGACAACAAATTAATGTGGTCCCCACATAAAATCCACACACACACAAAAACACACAGTAGTGGTGTTTTATGTGTTGTGGTGATATAATCTATAGCGTGTGGGGATGAAGCCATCTTCCAGCTGTTTTTGGGCCACTGCTCCTTTATTTTCTAGTACTAGTTTTAATTAAAAATTGAAGGGTGTTTTCGTAATTACACAAACACAAGGGAGATTTTCGTAATTAAGTCTTAACTCACGGGTTTTTTCATAATTTGCCCAAACACTAATAACATCAATGTATGAAGAAAAAAGAAATGTTGTAGAATTTACGTCGAAACCTCACAAATGAAAATGAATTCATCCCTTGGTTTCGTAGATGTATTATTCGAAGAGATGAATTTGTAGGCAACACAATAGAGACATTAGACATATCATCCATCATGTGTACCTTAGTTATATATTATGTGTTACGTTATAATCTGATGACAAAATATAATAAAGGGTTAATATGCTAGAGGTCCCCCAAACGAAACGTTATTAGATATAGAATACGAGCCCAATATTTTTTTGGTAACTAAATCCCTCAGTATAGAAAATATATGATATAAGGGTTTTTTATTTTAAATATCCCAATATTACCCTTAATATTAACAGAACGTTTGTGTGACGTTTTAAAAAGTTACATCTTTTTAATAAATCACATTCCTTATAATTAGGGATCACGTATCAATCACGTCCATCGTGATTGTAACTGTGATATAATCTCATTAATATATCTCACGTAAGTGAAGAAGATCCGATAGATAACAATATACAGTGTTAATCTGCAAAACATTGAGCGTAGTATTTTCAGTCTCATCCTCAAGAATGTATTGTTTTCCATCATCGTATAACAGTGGTTCTTCTTCGTGCGTTGTTGGTTCGATGCCTTTCGATTTTTATTTTTTGTTTTTTGTTTTGAAAAGGTGCTTACGCTGCTACACGTGCTGAGTTTGATAATAGCATGGAGAATTTTCGAAAAATAGTGGCCCGAGAGTGAATAATTTTTTGCTAGATCCGCCATACGGAAATTGGGCTTCTTTCCGTTTTGTTGGCCAGGGATTTGGTGAGATGACTTCCAATTTAACAGAGTCTTGGTATTCGCAGATTAGCAAATATCGTGAACTACCTATTACGGAGATGATAAATGCCATTAGGAGTCTACTGATGTTGCAGATGTGCTTGAGGTACGACACTACTGTGCCTTGACACATTGAACTTTGTCCTTTGGATGAAAAACGATTTGGTGTATTGGTACAGGAAAGTAGCACATGGTTACCAAGGAAAGCATCTGACTCGGGGTATGAGGTGTGAGTGAACCTGTTGCTGTGATTGACTTATGGAACATATCATGCTCATGCCGAATGTGGAAAATTTCGGGCTTCCCGTGGCTCGATGTGTAGTCGTTGCAACCAGATTAGAACTCACAACAAGAAGACATGCACAAGGGCTATTTAGTAGTTTTGATTTGGAGTATTTTTAGCCTTTTGAATTTGAGTGTAAGTTAAACGATAGTGTTCTTTGGTTTTTTTTCCTGCATTTATGTTTGGGTAGTACTATTTTATTTCCGCATCGTGGTTTATTTGCGATGTATGTTTTGTTTAAGTTTTCCGGATTCACTTGTTTTACATAAGATTTGTTTTGTTTTTCCTTTTAGGAATTACATATGATCAATTACATAATTGCAAATTTTCAATAAACTTGTTATTGTTTCTCTATGCTATATGAGTTTGTGTGTATTTCATATATTTTTATGTTTTTTAAATATAAAATTACTGGAGTGTTTAATCATTATGGAATCATATTCTATTAAGTATTCTGAAATCAATGTCCAGAATTGTATTCCTACAGGGATGGTGCACTTTAAATTGTGTAAATACAAAGTATCTATAGTCATCTATAGGATACTGTTGATAAATACAGTATATCATAATATATTTGTAGATCAACAAAGAGATATTGCACACCAGGCTTGTTTAAGTACTTTGACATGATCTTCCACCACTGTATTCTTCCAGGATTGGTGCACTTTTATCACCAACTGCGTAAATACAAAGTATCTACAGTAATTTGTAGGATACCGTAGATGAATTCATTATGTCATAGTAAAACTATGGTTCAAAATTTGCGATATAGAATATCAGTTTGTGTACAACATTTCTTAGTTAGTACATTTATTTCTTGTAAAGCAGTGAATGAAACCAAATGTTAGACAATAGCTATGTTGAACTATGACCAAAGGTCCTAATCCAAAATAAAACCAATAATATATAAATAAGACATAGTGTCAACAACGACGAACGTGTTTCGAATATTTTACCCAACAAACTAGAGTTAATAACCATAATTATGTTTACATGCCAACAATTTAAATTTCATTTGCGCAAACGAAGTCGCGTACACGAGACAAAACAAAATAATACAACTACATTGCTCAAATGATATTGTAATTCAAAAGATGCTATACAATGTTCTCTGTTTATAGGTAAAAAAAAACTCTACACACCCATTTTCCGTCCCAGTAACGGAAGCATTCGTGATTTTGTGATTTGCGAATGGTAATACGAGGTTGAAAATGGGGTTCTCTTCAGGCACTCTAGGTGAGCATTATTCAGTCGCACTTCTTCGAAGAAAGCCCAGTAGACGTCAAGTTAGACCTGAATTGAGATATGTAACCACCTTTTTTATCGTTCTTTGAGCAACATTCATGGCCTCTCTGTAAATATAAAAAATCATCTTTATTTGTCAACAAAGATAAATGTTTGGGGAAGATAAAAAAGTACATATACCATGTAATTGTAGAATCAATAGTTTTTTATTAAAAAATTCGAATATTCGTAATCGACAGAAAACCATAGAATATCACAGTACCCATAGTATACCACAGTACTACATAAATTATACATACAGTTAGACATACAAAACTCATTAGCAATAAACTAACAAATAAACAATATAGGCCAGCCTCTCAATTACACAGAGAATCATATAATAGCAACTGTTTCGTAGGTCGGTAACATAGGTCAGCAAAAATGAACAAATCGCACAACAATATAACTATAAGTAAATTTATACAATTGTCATTTCATAGACTGCTATAGAAATACAATATCAATTCATAGACTACCATAGAAATATTACAACATAAACTACAATAGCAATTACTATGCCACAACAACAAATACCCAGAAGCATATTCAATATACAATTTTCTTCTACCAACTACTTTGTAATCAGCCAAAATAAACGAATCCCAGCAATACATAACTACAGCCGTACAAAATACCTTACCAGTTTACGGAATACCATAGAATTGCAGTGAGAAGTTCATAGACTACGATAGAAATCTTAAACATAAACTACCATAACAGTTACTACACCACAACCCACTGCATATTCCCATAGACTACAATAGAAATACGCCTAAACATATCACTGACTATAACTATAATTGAAAAAATATGCAGAATGTAAACACAGATAAGTAAATTCCAATTAGAGATTCAAACCACCAAACTATTTTCATAGACACCCAATGATTGAACATAATGAAACAGAAAATTGCACATATGCACAATCTAATCTGGATCTAGCACATTTATGTCCTACTAACCCTTCATTCGCATCTCCCCTGCATATTAGATTGTGTAAAACCCTAATTTTTAAGTTTTCAGAAAAAAAATTCAAAACAAAACTCACTCGATCTGTTGCGTGACGTAGATATTCGTAGACGTTTGTGGCGACGAGGAGTTGGATTTTGTTGCTGTATAGTACTTTCAGAATTATTGCCGCCGATTCGCAGTAAAGAAGAGGAAGACGACCTTAATTTGGGGGAAAAGGAGGGGGTGGTGGTTTATGGCACGGTTATTATGAGATTTATGATAATAGAATCACAGAGATTCTTAAGGCCGAGATTGGTGGGATTTAATTTCAACTTACCAAATACCAAACTACACGGCGTTAGTATCACCGTAAGGGTACTATAGGAATAATTTCACAAAAGGATGTATTTCTAATGTTTTAATATCCTTGGGTGTAGCATCTAATATGTTTTCCCACTAGGGATGCATATCTTAAAGCCCCTATAATAAATGTTATCTATAAAAAAAAATAATAATAATAATAAAAAAAGAAAAATGATAATGTTTCTTTCTTACACATGTGAAACTTAGTTGTAGTGTTGTAATGGTTGCTAGTTATTCAAGTAGAGTTGAGAGCGAGTCACGGGGGGCTGCTCCACAGGTTTGCAAGAATGTCTTTTCTTTGTATCTATTCCCTTGTGACTCAATTCCTCTACCACTAATTTTTCAGGTGTTTTTTTTTTTTTAAATTATGTTTCGACTTTCATTAATTGGATGTTAGTAATCACTCGGCAGCTTATTATTTGAATTTTTAAGATTCTTCTCAAACACACCACCAAACGCATTAGAATTAGCTTATAAGCTTAGCCAGACACCTTCTACTAATATCAAGAAGCACAAAATAATTATTGGTTTGAAATAAATGAATTTAAAAGAATATGAAATCCATACTAAAATTTAAGCTTCATTGTTAAATAATCAAAACAGTGGAATTCAATAAATTTATTTATTATGAATGTAAGAATGCAGAGCATGGTATAAAATGGATGTTACCTAAACAACTTTGCAAGGCATAATAAAAGATAATCACTTGAAGAAGTTATTATCAAGGGAGAGAATAAATAAATAACATTTCATCATCAAATACAATAAAAAGCATCCCCCATTAAATTACGAAAATGGACTTCGAAATCGAAAATGTCAAACATGCAAAACTGGAGAGTACCTAACTTGAATATTGCACCAAATTTTCGATTTTCTCCTTACATTGATACACTCAGATCTTGCATCTTCAATTTCTTTTTTTTTTTTCTCTTTTTTTTTTTACAAGGCCTAATGATAAGTTACATAATCACCTTACCTGGTTCCTGAAAGCATACTCTGGAACTCCAATCGAAACATGTAAACCATACCATAGTAAAAACGGATCCAAACAATCAAATATCAGGTACAGCAGCTTTTGCTTGTTCAACTTCGTACCAAAATTTCTTTTAAATATGATGCTGTCTTCACTTTCCAAACGATGAAGAAACTCTGACCTCAAATGCGCTGCTATAATTTATGCTCAAGCAATTTACTAGGTAAAAAAATTCAAACATGATTCTCCTGGAGGTGCCTTTTATGGTCCCTTTCCGTATATCCAAGCCTCCCCAATCCGTTTCTCTCCAACGGGCTACCGGGCTTCCTCTTACGAACGTTTGACCTAGGTGAGCGATACCCTCGGTCAACTTCATCAGAGGGTCCCACTTCACCTTCTTCTACTGTGTCGTAATCTTCACCATGTGAGGATTGCCCCTTCATCACTTGGTAATGCCCACCACCACCATCTTCAGCGTCGTTCGCTGCATATTTTGCATGATGGGACTTTTCATACTCTGGCCTACTCGAAGGCTTCGTCCAATTGGTTTGCTTTTTCTCACGCTTAGTTTTCTCACTCTCGACAGGCAGTTCAACATCTTCGAGTTCCCTCTCGAGTTCATCCACAGGGTCGATTTTACGAGATATGTCTCCACGAGCCTTCCTTCGTTCGAACGCAGCTTTAATCTTCTCCTTGTCCAGCTTCTTAGTTGCGTCTTGAGGCGACTGACCAACTGTAGCAGCATCCTTATTGGACAGGTTTCTCCCATGATGTTTATCCTTCGTTTCTACTGCAGATTCAGTTGGCACAGAATTCTCCTCTTGCTCATCCTTAAACTTCGATTTATTATCTATCTCCCCAGAATTACCCTTCCGAGGCACCGATTCTTGATCATGATTCTGGATATCATTAATCTCATCATCTACCGAGCGATCTGGCAGACTATTGGTTTCAGAACGTCCATAATCATTGTTTCGTGTTTGAGGGATTTTAGCGGGTCCAGTGTGATTGTCAGTATGCTGTGAATCAAGACCTGGCCTTGATGATGATGAAGATGGCTTTAAGGAGGATGCCTTCGAAGTAGCTCCACCATGGGTAGAACTGTAATTTGTGATGTGTTCTTCTTCGGCTTGACTTTTTGATGGAGGGCGTTGACTGCCTCCGGCACTCCCTTCTGCTTCGCTAGCCTGAGATGCTGGCACTCTGTTTTGTTCGTACAGCTCTAACATCTGATTGCTCACCTCTGCAAGGAACACAAAAAGTGCAGTTAAAGGGGAAATATGAAATATCATGTATTATCTTACGAACAGCAAAGTTATATCACTACAATCAATTTCAATTGCACCATCCTCCTTGACCCTTCCCCCCCCCCAAAAAAGTTGATTTTAATTAAATGTTATCATCTTTAAGAGTTTTTGATAAGCACGATGTTGATTCTTATATTCAACATCACGAAACCAAACTGTACGAGCAACCAAAGGCACCAACCCTCCAATTGGCGTGGGGTGACATCAAACTCCTGCCACCAAACCTTCTCACCGTCGGATGGAAGCTTTACTTTAAGAAACTTGGCCGCAAGGAAAATAGCACCAGCTGCAATGTGATGGGGCTTAAATTGCAAGCATAGGGATGTCCGAAGCCTGCATGCCGCTAAAGGATAAGAGGTAGAATGGCCATGGATAAGCACTATTATTAAAACTATGTTTTCAGTACACATCATACCCATCATTCACAAAATTCCATGCAACTTGAGCTAGTGCATTTTGAGCAACCTTAAATTTTTTAATTGCCTCAACAAGGGGCTTATATGGATGATGAAGATTGAGATCGAAACCAAGCGTTCCAAGAACCATTCTTTCTCCTACTAAAACAAGTTCTTTTTGTTGCTCGTATACCTCCTGCTCAAAGAATAAACATCAAATATCGTATAAATATGAACATCATAGAAGGCCGAATGTAAAAAGGATATCAAGGTTTAGTAGTATTAGACAGTGAGATAGAGAACCAAGGTTCAGCACCTTCTGCTTGATTCTTTGCACAGCGGCAGCATCTTTTTTATGAATAATCTCATATGACACAAGAATGACATCTTTTAAAGGACGTGGAGTTTCTTCAACCTTGCCCGCTAGAAACATACACACTGTTGCAATTGTCTGCAGTAAACATGCAGCATATCAGCTTCCAAAAACTCAATCATGACTACAGAAAGTCGCCAGAGAAGAGTTGAGATTAAGCAGCAAAATATTAAGTCAATAGCATCATCGCCTCCTCAACCATTTCTCTGATATTCTTATCTTTACCAATTAGTTACATGATATGGGAATTTTTATTATTGTTGTGTTCATTCATTAGGTTTCCAAAGCAGATATTTGAATACTATGAAAAAAAAAGTTCAAAAAAATGCTACAAAGACGAGTCTGTTGAGGGCACATAATTATAAATAAATCAACCGACAAGATCCACGACATGATATTAACTAACACACACAAGTCCCGCATACAATTAGGCAAAAACCATAACTACACCGAATCCCCATGAAAGAATTAATTCTTTGCAAGAAGGCATTATCCTTTTAAGCATGTACTAACAGAGCCACTTAATCTAAATGTCATCACCTTGAAATTAAAAAAATAAATAGAAAAAAGACAAAACTCACTCACCCTCCTGTCATTTGTTGCATGGGACTGACGAAGGAAGAAACGGTGGCAAAATATAATTGCTGTAGCAATCGTCACTTGAGGCCTGCATCATAAAGCATCCAATGTTACAGTCAGAAAGCTTGAATAACCAACTATAGTGTTTGATAGGAAAACTGAAATGCAGTCAGAAAACAGAAGTACTATAGCAGGATGGACGATATTAATTCAAACGCATACTATAGTGATTCTTTGCCCTCCGTGTACATTAAAAAGTGCAAATAAAATTTATATGTCAAGCGTTTACAATGGAGCCCAAAATTATATTCCTTAAGGAATTCAAACTCATAACTTCTTTTGTAAAAGGAACCTTATCCATTATTCGGTTACCACGTGCCTCCACACAGACATGTTTATGAGGGTTAAGTAGCCATCCCACTTTTATTACAATTCCATCAATTTTAAATTTATTGATGTTCCATATGCTCCTCAAAAGTTCAAATAAAATAGCAAAGCAATAAATAAAGGCAAAACAGCTTATATTCAGAGCTTCTAGAGCTGAAGATAGATACTAGAAGCACCACAAACTAGCAAGAGAACTTACTCTTACAAGATACTTTAAAGATTAAACAATGCATGATTACATGAAATGCTAAAATATGGAACCACATGCACATCCAAGAAAAGGAACTTACACTTTAAGCCTCATGCCTAAATCTTGTAAAAATGTACAGTATGATTTCCGCAAGTATGTCTCTTTTTTCAAATCAATTCCATCTCGTCTAGAAGGGGAATTTTCTTCAATTTCTTTCCTGGATAAATACCAGTGCTCACCACCTTCTTCAGGTTTTTCCTGAGAAACCTTATAACTACCTTCGGGTGCTGCATGATGGGAGGCCTCACCAGACAATAGGTTAGCCATTTGAGGCTCCTTTCTCCCACCAATTTTGTTCAACCAACGCCAGACGAGGTCTCTCAAGTCAACAAAATATGCTCAGTGTCTCAGACGACCTTCATTCATCAACTTACCGTCAGAAAACTGATATATAAGAGCATAAAAGAGCAATTTTCTATATGAAAGAAAGAATTCAGAAACATGTAAAATGTAACTTGGAATAAAACAAAGTAAAACAAACATAAAGATAAAACAAACATAAAGATAGAACAAAGGAAGGAAATCATGGCAAAATACATCATAAGAAATACTGAGAAATCACAAACATTCGTGGTTCTATAAGCAGTGGTTACAAATGTTCATAAAGATTCAACCACTATTACACCTTATATTAAACTGCAGATTCTCTAAAGAGAAACTGAAGTTAAACACTACTGAAAAACAACACTTCAGACATGACACCTCATTAAAGAGCACATTCTCAAAACAGGTTTCAATATGATCTTTTCATGTAGAAGCCCATCTGCATAATTAGGAGGTGTGCGGTAGGTAACAATGAATGAACTTTTGGATTATGTCGCATATGTGAAACTCCCTTCTAGAGAACTAGAATTTGTGAATAACTGAAAATAATCAAATAATAGCTCACTAAAGTATTGCTAAGAGAAGAACATGTGGGTGATTTGAAAAATCTCTTACCTTGCACATAACACTTTGAACATAACTAGGAGTAGAATTATCAAAAACATATTAATTCCACCTTTCACCAAAAACTTAGTACCAAAGACAATTTCACCAAACAGCATTTAGTAATGTCAAAGGACTTCTATGATAGCACCTACCGAAAAGTCAGTTTCTAAGCTGACTTTAATTTCAGAATTACTCCCAAGCATGAAGTTAAATGTAATAAACAGTTAAGAGTAAACTTAAGGCATATATCTCTCATAAATGGTGTATATTATTGCACCAAAGTGGGTGAAGCATATGTAAAGAGGAACTTACTTCTCAAAATATGAATTTTAACTATTTATCAGTCAGAAATTTTATGATTAGACATAAATTTGAACACTTTTGCCTTGAAAAAAAAATAGTTCATTAACAAGTTCTCCAGATAAGTTCACTATTAGTCACCTAATAGCTTCTGTATAAGTGAGAACAGTTTCTAGAATTCCAAATGCAATAATGTTTGGCAACTCCAATAACCAATTTGAAGTGGTAGACTGCAATTATATAAGCCTTTTATACTCATGAAACTTATTATCCGTAGGGCACATATAATCAACCCTATACTTTTGAGCTTTCATAAATCATAATGCGGAAGTTACATAGAACTAAGTGGAGTTACTGAATCCTAGGACCTGTACCTGCAGCAACACACCACCAGAAACTCTGACACCACTCTACCTCAAACCCCTACCCAGGGAAAAAATAAAAAGACAGATAAATCAAATCTGAACAAATAGACCTTTAGAGAAGGGGAACAGTTCAGGTCAAAATGCGAATTTTGAAAGGCATGAAGAAGCCAAAAGGAAGTACAATTGAATGAGATAGAGCACGCGTGGTATGGGAATGAATTTTTCTGGCAATAAAGGACGTCGAGGTCTAGGGGGTGGAAAGATTGGTAGAGGATAGTGAGAGGGGATGGATGGGCAATTGGTAGTGATGAATAGAAAATTGGGAGCCACGGGGCAGGTGACAACAATGAGAAAGATGAAGGATAAGTACGCAAGTTAACCTAACCTCCACGTGAAGATGTATGTAAGTTGTTGGCTAATGAAAATAAGCCCTTGTCCAATTGCTTTGTATGTCTATAATGTTTTATCATTTTTTAAATCATTATATTTTGCATGTCTAAGTAACTTAAACAATTGAGAGATAATCTTTGATATAATGATTCAATAACTTTTAACATTCACATAATTTATTGACATACTAAACACAAGTGAATATCATTTATATAAACTTAACTATATTTCCTATAAACTTTATACTTGGAAAACAGATTAATTATATGTTGAATATAATACCGAATGTGCAAAATAGATGAATTAAAACAATTCCACTGGAAAAGTACGAGTATTTCATGCTAAGTGAGCATAGATTTTTCAAGGATTCATACATGCTTACTATTCAATCATAACATGTATTTCTGTAAGGAGAACTCTAACCAAGTTCCAATCTTGCAGCCTTTACAAAGGTACTCATTGAAAAACTTAATATTTTCTAATAAGATAGCTCTACAAAAAGGATGTTAACAGATGCAAAAATAGGAAGCTAGTCATCTTCCAAGTAAACAAAGGGCCAAGGTTTGGTCAGGATTTTGAACTTCCAGACATCCAGTATTATAACAACACGACCCCTTCATCGCATAACACTACCATAACATATTTCAAAAACATATTGTGTATAGTATCTCAAAACTTGCAATTTTCAGGAACTTGCACTACTTAAACAAGAGCCAGCTTCAAACATCTAAATAGTAATCAAACTCAACAGCCAGTCCATCAGAATCACGGGAATATTGTAAACTAACAGGCTATATTTTCATGCATAGTACCTATTAATCTTTCATGTTTATGTTAAAAAAAAAAAATCTTTCATGTTGAATTTCTCTCTTTTAGTTTCCCTCGTTTTATTAAACAAAGACCAGCAGTCCTACTTTAAAATCCTAAGAGGCTTTCAACAATTGAATAATAACTTAACCAATTTTGAACTACGGGAAACAATTTGACGTGGATTGTCTGTTGACCACCAGAACCAGACAACAAGCTTTACAGTCAAGAATACCCCCTCCACCCCCACAAGCAGGCATAGATCTTTAGCCTACATTTAATGCAGATCTTATAACAAACAACCAACTCCAATAAAATATCATTAGTTCAGTGGAGTAACCCGAGGCCGAGAATGTTCAAAATCAGGCAAAAAAGGAGCAATAGGAGATTCAAGTAGTTCCGAATTGCACAAACAAACTTAGCCAAACAAGAAAGAAGTTTCACACAAAAGAAAAGGGAAAAAATAACTAAAAATCAAAGCTTGCCCATGACCTAAATCCATATCGGAGAAAAGTTACAGATGTACAACCTAAATCATACGAAATAAAAATTAAAATTAAAAAATCAGAAAGCTGAATAATACTTCTTACCTGAAAATTGAGGGGAAAGGATCAATCTTCAAAAAAACTTCAATTTCAACTCCACTAGCACGTATTCAATTGGAACCCAGACCTCCAAAATACACGGAATTTAGGGAAAGCTTAACTCCAAGGATAATAGCCACTGCGAATATATAAATATAAAATCAAAAATTAGGGTAAATTCAACTCGAACCGAGATAGCAAATCTAGCAAAGCACAATAATAAAATCTCACCCAATTAGCGGCGGAGAGGAGACGGGGTTGCTTTGCGCGGCGGCAGGCGATGTGATAGCGTAGAGCACTCGATGAGGGCTGGAGATGAAAACCAAAAAATCGTGCTTAATTACAAAAAAGAGAAAAAGATTATAATGTTTATTATATGACAGAAAATTAAAAAAAAAAAAAAAAATTAAATAAAAATTAAAAATAAAAAAAATTCCAAATTATATTGCTAATTGGGCCGCTTTTTTAATGGGCCTATTATTTCTCTAATATAATATTTGTTGCTACAGAGAATGGAGCGCCCATTACATCATTAAAATTGTCAAATATATTATTGGGCTGATTTTGTTTGAACATTTAATTAGTGCAATAATTAGGCTATTTATTAAAAATACGTTAATAGTCTATTATTCAAATAAAATCAAAAATAACAACGCAATATAATTACAAATCTTGTTTTCTTCATCTATCTTTCTCCCATTCATTGATGCAACAAATGCTAAAACTCATGAATTTGGATGCTACGGCTCGAACTTCAGCATTAATTTGGTAGATATATAGTGAAAAAAATACTGGAAAATTTCGATTCAACATAATTCGCCACTACTTCGTTTGGTAACAACCCCAATTTCCAACAAAATTCGGTTATGAAATGAAAAATGTGATTAATCATGTCGAATCATCGATATACATCTCGCAATGACATTTGTTTAAATACGATCTGCAAGATAAGAAAAGAATGGTCTACGCACTTAGGCCAGAGCTAGCACTTCGACGGCCAAGTTAGTGTTTTTCTCTCATATAATTCATATTTGCATTTTTTCAAATATATATATATATATATGTGTGTGTGTGTATGTGTGTGTGTGTGTGTAGTTTATAAGTGATAAGGTGTGTGTTTTGTGCGTTGTATTTATAGGGGAGGGTTCAACTCCAATTTTACCTTAAGTTCAGTTAATCCGTCTAATCACTTTAGTAAAAATATCTCTGGATCCTAAATTCAATTCCAATATCATGTATTTATCTTGTCAATTTATGCGTTACATACGTAAAAAATAATAGACATTTACTAAAGTGATTGTGATGGAACGTGCATTAAATGTTGTCGGATCACTAGACGCTTAAAGTTTTGTTGCTTGCTAACTGCTCGCAAATTAATCGCTAGTCTTCTCGCAGGCCACGGCGAGAAGTCTTCTCGTCTGTCTACTCTTATTCATCTCTTCTCGCATGTCTTCATAGTCATATTTCATTTTTTTTACATGATTTTAATATACGAGTATTAGTGTTATAGAAATGAAAGAGGGAAATTTAAAATCAAAGACAATTTATATATTTGTTATTTAGGCAATGTGTTGAACAATTTGAATTATATTACAATCTTAATATTTAAATTAAATATTTTAGAAATCAAGTATCAATTTAGTAAACTAGAAAATAAATAAATAAACCAGGGCCTAAAAGTTTCATATTTACCCCTAAGAAAACTGGCATATTAAAAAAGTAGTCCCTACAATTTATGATTTGAGTACCTGACCCACAAGAAGAACATGACCGTTATCCACAGAATTTAAAATTCTTCCCGACCGTTGAGACCCTCACACCACCGCTCTCCTCTTTTACTCCTCTGCAAAATCCCACCGTTGGGTAATTGAAAAAAAACCCTCAAGAAATCCAAGAACAATAATTGCTTTCAATCTTGATTATATTTTTAGAGAGAGAGAGAGATTCGCTAGTGTAGTTTTTTGCGGAAGGAAGGAAAGATTTGATTTTTAATGGCGGCGCTGGCACCGGGGATTCTGTTGAAGCTACTGAACGGGATGAGCACCGGCGTGAAGGCGACGAGCGAGCACCGGAGCTCCCTCCTCCAGGTCACCGACATAGTCCCGGCCGATCTGGACGAGAAGAATCTCCTCCCCAAACACGGCTTCTACATCAAGATCTCCGATTCCTCCCACTCCATCTACGCCAGCCTCCCCTTCGACCAAGACGACCTAGTCATGAGCAACAAGATCCAATTAGGTCAGTTCATCTACATCGACCGCCTCGATCCCGGCTCCCCCGTCCCCACCGTCCGGGGGGCGAAGCCCCTCCCCGGCCGCCACCCCCTGATCGGCACGCCGGAGCCGTTGATGGGCTTGAGATCGAAAGGCGACAACAAGGGTGTGAAATTCTCCGCCCCCACTAAGAGGGGTTCTTGGGGGGGTGGGGTTGAGAATCTCGAATCGCCGAGGCAGTTGAAGCCGGTGCCTCTGGATTTCGATCAGTGCACGCCTCTCAAGGAGAGGGCGGTGAAATTCTCGATGATGTCGCCGGTGGTGGTGGTGAGAGGGAAGGCTATGAGGGATGGGAGTGCGGTGAGGTCTTCCGTTGGCGGCGGGTTCTTGTCGAAGATAGTCGAGGCGAAGGGGGAGACTCCGTTGAATCTACGAAAGAGCTGTGCTTTCACGCCGTCGAAGTTTTCGAGGAGCAAGAGCGTCTGCGAACGAGAGCTGCGGATTCCGAAGAGCCCCTTCAACATAGCTGTAGGTACATTTTTGCTTGGTTTGTGTGCAATTTTGTTTGCCCGAATTTCGATGAATTTAAGGTATTGTTTTGCTAAATTGATAGTGTCTGTCTGTTGTACAGGAGAAGAGTTCAACTCCACCTCCAAGATTGAGAAATGCGAACTCGGCGATGTGTTCGCCAACTGTTTGTGGAAATGCCGAGTCTCAATCGAAGCTGAAAATCACATCTCAGTCGTCTCAAGCGTTTTCGTTTGAGGATTCGTCTTTCGTCGTTTTACCTGGAAAACTCAGCATGCTAGGAAAGGTGAATCACAGTTTATTTATTATTACACACACAAAAGTATTCGTACGATAATTAATACGTCCGAAATTCCGACTCGATTCGTGTGTTGTGTTGCATTTTAGGAAGCTATGCAGCAGAGAGAAACCGCACAGAAGATTGCCCTTCAAGCATTACGAGACGCCTCCGCCACCGAAAACCTCGTTCGCTCTCTCAAGTATGAATTCTTATGCCGAAACTCATTATGTTGCGTTGTTCGTTCCGTTTTTCGTTTATTATAAATAAGCTCACTTTACATTCGTACTTTTATCTTGCTTGTAGGATTTTCTCAAACTTGACGAAATCGGCCAAGTTGGATGCACCGGCAGCCTGTTTCGAACAGTTTCTTGAATTCCATAGCCAAATCGTGCAAGTGGTGGCAGAAATGCTGTCCATTCAAGCAGCCACCGCCGCTAGTGAAGAAGACAACACCACCGTTTTAAATGAAATAGTCCCTAATTCAATGGACCAAAATCCGAGCACGGATTCAAACGCATCGAAAAGAAGGGCAGCGCTACACAAATCCGTTGCATCCATACCCGAAAGAAACGAGCACAAGTCTGTTCTCGGAAAGCACTTAAGATCAACAACCAAGGGGACAGCAGCAGCAGCACTGGAGAAAAGTACAAGCGAGAACGACGAGAACAAAAAACCGGCTTCTTCTTCTTCTTCGTCTTCGTGCAGTTTGTACAGTACAATCAAACTGGGGAAGCAGATCGAGAGCGAAGCAGGGCTATGGTTTATGGAGTTTTTGGAGAAATCGCTCGAAAAGGGGACTAGAAAAACGAAAGGAGGAGCCGCGGCCGAATTAGAAAATCGGAAAGTGCCTCAGTCGGTTATACTGAAGGTGATCAATTGGGTCGAAGTTGAACAGAGTGACCCGAATAAGAGGCCGGTGCATCCTAGAGCCGCAGTTATAGCTCGGAAACTCCGGATTAAGATGAAAAACCCGTGAGGGTTAATAATTTGCATAATAATCAGTACGAAAAATCTATGTTATATAACATTAAATTCGATTCATTCTTCCATTGTTTGTATTTCGAGATTATTTCGATCGTTCGTGAATTTACGTTTTTTCTTCGGAGTTGTACTCGTCGTTCTTCGCAATAGCAGCAGCAGCCCTCGTTTTTTTTACATTCAAAAGTTGTGGTACATTGTGTGTTATTAAATGTTTGCCTGTTTTTTCATTGCCGATAAATTTAGTGTAAATACGGCCACCCTTTCAAGTGTCAAATTACGAAAAAAAACCCTCATGTTTGGATAATTACAATCATCCCCTCAACTATGAATTTTCTTACACGTGCACCCTTATGGTGCCAAATTCAACAGAATCTTCTAAATTCCGTGGAATATTCTCTAGTTTGTACTCGTTTTATGCAAAAATGCAATTTTTCATGCACCATATTATGATATTTAAAAGTCACGAGACACATCTTATTTCAAATATGCGGAGTTCAAATGGGATAAAACGGGTACAAAGTAGAGAATATTTTACTAAAGTTGACACACAAAGATGAACATGTAAGAAGATTCATAATTGAGTGAGGTGATTGTAATTACCAGAACAGGATGGTTGTTTTTGTAATTTGACCTTACCTCGGGGGTTGGCCGTAATTTACCGGTAAATTTACGAAGGCAGATGAATTCGAAATCACTCATAAATTCATTCACAAGTTGTACAATCAACAAACGACACACACTCATAGTGTGACATTCTTTAAAACCAAAGGAGGCACAATACATTTGATATACATGTGTGTGTGTGTATAGATACAAAATACATATACTGTATGCATACACATGTGTCTGAAGCAAAAATGTTAGAGATATATTTCATCAATGTAACACAAACTCTGGAAAAATCAAATTAAATCAATCAATCAAGAAACACACACACACACACATGCTTAAAAATCCAATCTTTGGACCATCATTTATCAGACTGCGGCCAAACACTAACATTTTCTTTCTGGATCTTAACATACAGTGCAGAAACAACCGCCACGAAGTACACCTGGATGAAGATAATCGAAGGGGAGTGGTAATTAATTACGCTTTTACCAGTTGCCAGCTCAACCAGCAGCATAGCGGTTAGCCCGAGCAATGCGATCCGGCCGTTGATTCGCTCCGAATACGGGCTGAACCCGAATTCGACTTTCAGCCCTTCCGATACGGGCTCCTTCAGCGGAACGGGCGGGAGGAACACGTTCGACCCGGATGAAGAAGATCCAGACCCGGGTTTCTTTCCCTTCCGGGTCTTCCGGGCCTCCGCCTTTTTTCCGGTTCCGCTGCGGTTGCGGAGGCGGACTTGTAGGAGGCGGTCCTCGAAGCTGTCGCTGTCCGGCTCCGGTGCGGGGTCGGATGGGGTTGAGTCGGCGGAGGAGGAGTCTTCTGGGACGGCGCGCGGCGGCGCGTGGAGTTTGAATGGGAGGTTTGGACGTGGAGATGATGGGAAAGTTGCTCTTGGGTTGGGGAGTTGCAGGGTTGAAGGTGGTAGAGTCGCCATTGTTGTGTTTCTGGTTGGGTGGTTTCTTCCTTCAGTTTCTTGTGGCCACTTATTTTTCTTCGATTATTTTCTTTTTTATTTATTTATTTCTTTTTATTAACTTTGTTATTTTGAGGTTGAGGGTCTGATAAGTTATGAGAAATACTGTTGAGGCCCCTTATTTTATGAATTTTGCTCTATTAACGCCTCGTCTATTTAAACTATAATAAAATTTCAATCCCTTTGAATTAATCCAAGAAAATCTCAAGTTTAGATGCTCAAAAAGTTTAAAGAATGTCTCTAGTAAGATGTTCATTTTTTTAATTAGATTTGTTAAATTTTGATTTATATGAAATCTTGTTTATAATTCTTTTGATGTACTTCGGCTGTATGAAGCCCAAAATGTTTATAATTATACGATATGAGTCCAAATTAACTAAGGTCCAAGATCATATTTCAGGCACACAGTTGAAAATTAATTTAATATATAAATTAGTTTGATTATTATTACAAGTAATTCAATTTTCACTATTATAATTTTTATTGTAGAATATTTCGATTACATTGTCTCCATATTTTTCTCTTGAATTTGGACTGACTTAAGCATTGGAGGATTTTCACCGGAACCAAACTCCGGCATCATATCGTGTATTGTTTCAGTATGAAATGCCTGTTGAGGTGCAAACAATGTCCCACATCGGTTAAATATGGGAAAGATCTATCCTTTATAAGGAGGGGATAGTAACTCCATTGGTATGAGGCCTTTTGGGGAAACCCAAGAGCAAAACCAGTTGGGCCCGGCCCAATTTGGACAATATCATACCAATGTGGAGTTTGTGCTATCCCTGCGGGGGCCCAACAGTGGTATCAGAGCCATGGCCCAGACCTAACCATGTGGTGGAAATTGCCGAATCCTCGGTGCCGAACAAAAATGGTGAGCTCCCGGTGCGCAAATGAAGGCGGCTCGACGAGCTCCAGGTGGGAGGCTCGGTGGTGTGAACCCTAGGCGCAAATTGAGGGGAGGCTCGGTGGTCCTTTGTGGTCCGACCTATGTGGTACTTTGTTCGAGGGGAGGATTGTTGAGGTGCAAACAATGTCCCACATCGGTTAAATATGGGAAAGATCTATCCTTTATAAGGAGGGGATAGTAACTCCATTGGTATGAGGCCTTTTGGGGAAACCCAACCGCATCACATTATTATCTTGAGGTGATTCGAGTAAACTTATTGTTGACCGCATCACATTTGATTATCGTTATTAAGTTCTACCGACAAAATAGTAGAGAATAGTAATACGTTAGATTGTCAAGTTCATACTTAGAGGGTGTTTGGCTAAGCTTATTTTAAACAGCTGATAAATAGTAGAGAATAGTAATACGTTAGATTGTCAAGTTCATACTTAGAGGGTGTTTGGCTAAGCTTATTTTAAACAGCTGATAAGCTCCTACGTCTGATAAACCGAAACATCTTACTAATGAAACAATAAATTAGTCGATAGAAAATCAATACAATCTCATCTAATTTAATCTAATCGAATACAGGTAACCGGAAAGGAGTTTAAAATTCTATGTGTGTTGTTATTAGGACTCCTTCGATTATCATTATTAATTTATGTTTTCTTAAATTTGATTGGCAATACTGGTATTTAATAAAAAAAAATATTAAATAAAAATCCGTAAATTAAAAAGGGGAAAAAAAAAGAAAGGGGAAGAAACGCGATTTATGCTGTACTCGAAACCCCTTTACTCAAAAATAAACAGCCGCCATAATCTTCTTCCCCAATTTCTCTCCGATTAAGCGGAAGCCCTAGTTATGGATCTCCTGCAATCATACAGAAACTCCGACATGGAAGAAGACAAAGACGACGACGCTTCACCCCCTCCGCCTACAAATTCCGACCCGGACCCGGACCCGGACGCTTCACCCGACTCCTCCCCAGTCCGGATCTCACTCCCCTCCAAATCCGCCGCACCCAAAGTCGACGACACCATGCTCTCCCTCACCGTCTCCGGCAAGGCCCATTCGGTGGCCCACAAACCAATTGACCCGACCCAACACCTCGTCTCCTTCAACCCCACCTACGACCAGCTCTGGGCTCCAATTGCCGGCCCCTCTCATCCCTACGCCAAAGACGGGCTCGCTCAAGGCCTCCGCAATCACAAGCTAGGGTTTGTTGAAGACGCAAATATAGGATCTTTCGTGTTTGATGAGCAGTACAATACTTTTTATAAATTCGGGTACGCTGCGGATCCTTCCAAGAACAGTTATGTGGGCGATGTTGAAGGGTTTAAGAACAACGATGGGATTTCCGTGTATAATATACCGCAGCACGAGCAGAAGAAGAGGAAATTGGAGAAGAAGAAGGAGATGTTGGAGGAGAATGAGGGAGGTGACCAGGTGGATGCGGTTGAGTTGGAGAATCCGGCATCGGATACTTGGTTGATGAAGAATAGGAAGAGTCCGTGGGCGGGGAAGAAAGATTGGGTGCAAGAGAATTTGACAGAGGAGCAGAAGAAGTATGCTGAAGAGCATGCGAAGAAGAAGGCGGAGAAAGACGGTGAGAAGGAGAAAGGCGAAGCCTTTGTTGATAAGACCACGTTTCATGGAAAAGAGGAGAAGGATTATCAAGGGAGGTCGTGGATCGCACCGCCTAAGGATGCAAAGGCGAGTAACGATCATTGTTACATACCGAAGAGATTGGTGCACACTTGGAGCGGGCATACGAAAGGGGTTTCAGCTATTAGGTTCTTCCCCAATCATGGTCATTTGATATTGTCTGCTGGGATGGATACAAAGGTGAAGATTTGGGATGTGTTCAATTCGGGGAAATGTATGAGAACGTACATGGGGCATGGCAAGGCTGTACGAGATATATGGTTTAGTAACGATGGAAGTAAGTTCTTGAGTGCTGGGTATGATAAGAATATCAAGTATTGGGATACAGAGACAGGGCAAGTGATATCGACTTTTTCGACTGGAAAGATTCCTTATGTAGTGAGGCTTAACCCCGATGAGGATAAGCAGAATGTGTTGTTAGCGGGGATGAGTGATAAGAAAATTGTCCAGTGGGATATAAATTCAGGGCAGATTACCCAGGAGTATGATCAGCATTTAGGGGCAGTGAATACAATTACGTTTGTCGACAACAACAGGAGGTTTGTTACATCTAGTGATGACAAGTCGTTGCGTGTGTGGGAGTATGGTATACCGGTGGTTATAAAGTATATTAGTGAACCCCATATGCATTCGATGCCTTCGATCTCGTTGCACCCGAATTCGAATTGGCTTGCATGTCAAAGTTTGGATAATCAGATACTTATTTACAGCACGAGGGAGAGATTCCAGCTAAACAAGAAGAAGAGATTTGCTGGGCACATTGTGGCTGGGTATGCTTGTCAGGTTAACTTTTCGCCCGATGGGCGGTTTGTCATGTCAGGAGATGGTGAGGGAAGGTGCTGGTTTTGGGATTGGAAGAGTTGCAAAGTCTTTAGAACTCTCAAGTGCCACGACGGAGTTTGTATCGGTGCTGCTTGGCATCCGCTGGAACAGAGTAAAGTTGCTACCTGTGGCTGGGATGGCTTAATCAAATACTGGTATGGATTCTAATCTATGGTTCTACATGAATAATCTTTCTATTGGCTCTATTATTGTTGAAAAGTTCTTGTGCCTGTGAATGTCTAATTAGGGATCTTAATCATGGCTTAATAGGATTAGCCTTTATAAACTTGAATTAGGGTGAGCAACCTCTGAAATTGTCGCTTGTGTAACATATGGCTGAAACCAATTTTTAAGGATGATATTATTGGTTGGACTACAGTTGATTGATATTTCCGTCTGGATTACTTTGTGATTGCTCTAGTTCTATCATTTATTGATTAGTGCTGTCTACGAAATGCTAGCACATGTAGTTGCGAAGTACTCAATGTTAGTACCCATTGTTAGTGTTGTACTTGGTAGTAAATTCTGCCAACCATTGAGATATCGTCTTCCCGACTAGGAATATTTATATATATATATATACATGATTGCACTGGCAAAATAAATATGCTAGGTGTTTTAGCAGGTTGGTACAATATCCGATCATGCAATTGTTGGCTGTGTTGATTTTATTATTTTGTTACAACCCATATCTACTCCCAACTTTGAACGACACATACTTCACATGCTTTCTCTTGGAAAAGAATCACTCTCTTGTCAGATTTATAATATATTATCTGCAGAAATTCCTGATATTGAAATGATATTTTATAATGTCTCTGCATTTACTCTCCTCCTAGCCGTAGTCTCGGATGAATTTGTTTGAACTCTTGAATATTTTAAGCTCTCTCTAATTATTGACTATAATGACTGATGTCTTATGATTGTTCTTTACTTGGGAGTTAAGTGTACTGCTGACTGAAAGTAATTTGGAGGTAATTGTGAGGAAATCACTGTTATGCTACTGCCAGGCATGCTCCGGGTAGTTAGTCTGACTGAAAGGCGGACCATAAGCCCTTTAGGAAAAACACATTATAATGCAATAGATTCCCCGTTTTTGGATAAATTTGTATTGGCTTCCATTCAGAGAAGAAAGAAATATAGATACTTCATAACTAACAAAGCCATTCTGCACACGGCTCTTACAAAAAAAAATAGTCAGACTCATAGTTTAGCTCTCGATCTTTGTCAATAGAGCCTAGTTGTGGATATCAGACTGCTGGAAGTATGAACACTCTGAGAAAAAGGCTGAAACTATTTCAGATTGTACTAGACTAGGTTGTTCTTAGACGCAAGTTACTCTCCCAGATCGCATCACATTTTAGTATGTGAATAGTATGTTTCACGAGCTATTTGTATATCTCGATAGCTGGTTCGACTATAAATGTTTTTTTTCCCTTTTTCTCTGGTTTCATTTCTTCTCCGTCTGCTTGGACTTTGCTGAATCTAAATATTGTCCGAGACTTGTTTGTTTGGCCACTTAGCTTTCTTCGTCACTGAAACAAAAATTGCTTTTACTCCTCTTTCTAACTTTGTAATTCGTATTTTTTAAATGTTTGCAGGGACTAAGTTGCAAATTAATGGTTGGATTGTTGCATCTACTGGCTCTGATATCATCTTGGAGGGGATACACACTCGGAAAATACTGAAAACAAGAACGTTTCCATTTGAGGTTGGACGAAGCACAGAGCCCATGTACCCGCACGCTGATATTATTATTGCTTACTATATTTTCTTTCTAGCCAAGTTGAAGAGAAAAAACACTACCTTTGTAACTTTAATACTTCACCTTGTTGGAGTTCTGAGAAATGGCAGGTCATGTAAACTATGTAATAGTTTGTTTTCGCTATTCTCGAATATTTCTAAACCCTTGTGAGCTTTTGATATAGATTTCATGTTCTTATCGATTTTTTTAGATTTGGCTTGTTGGCGACAATTCCCCTCTGGCTTCGTTTCATTATATTCGATGATTGGATTCGACATTATATTCGATGATTGGATTCGGCGAAATTTTCCTTAAAATTAATCTACTCGAACACAGGATACTACGAGACTAATCTTAAAAAAATAGTTCCGAGTTCAAATTGATTTGTGTTCGCTCGACATCTGTTGAACTGCTAATAAAATCAAGCTAGGATATAACTTCTCAACTGTCAATGAGAAATGACTTGTACAAAAAAAAAAAAATTATATTATAAATGATTGCGTCTGCCGGGAGTCGAACCCGGGTCTATTGCTTGGAAGGCAATTATCCTAACCGTTGGACTACAAACGCTTGTTGTTCAAATGAAATGAAATAACTCAATAAGTTGTATTCTTTTCGTATTACACGAAAGTGTGTTAATCTAGGCTCGAGTTTTGGACTTTGGTCTCCAATGGAGATGAAGCTCAGCCGCGGACCGTGGATGAGGCGGCAGCTCGCCACCCTATCTTCACCCTTACAGACCGTTTACTCCTCCTCCGCCTCCTCTCTCTCTCCAATCCCGCCTATTTCGCACCCTTTGAAATCATCCACAAATCCACCTTCTCTCACCCATTCCTCTTCCTATGGCCGTTCTTTCTCACTGTCGGCCGCCGCCACTCTCCAATCCTCGCTCTCTCCCACACTTTCAGGTATAATTACCACCCTCTGCACAAAAACTTAGTCAAGTATAAATAAATTCGAAATTCGATACATTTTACTTCCATTCGCGCCTCTGGTTTTCTCGATTCTCTTTTTTTTTTTTTTCAGAACACAATTATTTTACATTTTCATTTTTGTGCACAGTGGGCGAAGAGAATAGCTGCATACCAGTGATTGGCTCAAAGGTTCTTTTAAAAGGGATGAGATATCATGAACTCGAGGTATAATTTATAACCACCCTTTTCATTCTAGGGTTTGTGTTTTGTACAATTGATAAACAAACTCGAATAATTAGGAAATGAATTGATTGATTGACTGACTCACTCTTCAATCATGTTCATGTTGTCTGGTTTCGAATTCTAGATTATCACACATTTGATTCGTAGTTTGTTTCGCTTCTGATGTTGTTCACTGGATACAATAGAAATGGGTTCAGTCTCATGGATTTCGACCTGCTCAGGCGTTGATGTTGTGGAAACGATTATACGGAAACAATATTTGGGCTCACGACATCGAAGAATTACAAGGTTATTCTTGTTCCTCAAGTATTCGTGAGCTTGATTTAATTATTGAATTTGTCGGAACTGAAAAACCGTCTGTTTTATTTGCTACTGCCAGGTTTGAACAAGGACTTGAAGAGGATGTTGGGCGAACACGCTGAATTTAATGTTTTGCAGTTGAAGGATATGCTTACTGCGTCGGACGGAACCAAGAAGGTAAACAAACACGTCTTTTTTTTTTCTTCTCTAATTTTCGTTTTAAATGGTGTGGTTTGCATTAGGTTGAGTAATAGAACCATCTCATTCATTTAAAAGGGACAGGTGCTTAACAGATATTATTCACAATGGAAGATGGACTTACGATCGAAACTGTTGTGATTCCTGGCCCTAGAGGACGCACCACTGTGTGCGTTTCCAGTCAAGTTGGATGTGCCATGAACTGCCAGTTTTGCTACACCGGAAGGCAACTACTTCATTTACTTTTTACTTTTTACTTTTTTCTGACCTGAAAACTCGAAAACGGAGTTACTATTGAATTTTGTGGTGGTGATTTATTTGCAGAATGGGGTTGAAAAGAAATTTAACTGCTGCTGAGATAGTTGAGCAGGCTGTTTTGGCGAGGCGGCTGCTTTCGCATGAAGTCGGCACGATAACAAATGTTGTGTTCATGGTAATTTAAAAAATAAAAAAATAATAAATATTCCGACGTATGCTCTTAACTTTTAGCATTTCAAGACTTCTTACGAGTTACCGAGAGTGAACCTTGTACTTTTACAGGGAATGGGCGAACCACTTCACAACATCGAGAATGTGATAAAAGCTGCAGACATAATGGTAGACGAGCAAGGCCTTCAGTTCAGTCCCCGCAAAGTTACGATTTCTACGAGTGGGCTTGTTCCTCAAATTAAACGTCTTCTTAAAGAATCTAACTGTGCTTTAGCTGTCAGTTTAAACGCTACTACAGATGAGGTACGATTTCTTGTTTAATATTATTTATTTATTTATTTAATTAAGTGTGTTGTTATTGTTAAAAAAAAAATGCAGGTTAGAAATTGGGTGATGCCAATTAACCGCAAGTATAACCTGGGGTTGCTTCTCGGTACACTTCGAGAGGAACTCCAGTTCAAACGCAACTACAAGGTCTTGTTCGAGTATGTAATGCTTGCTGGAGTTAATGACAGGTCAGATATAATTGCCTTTTAATCGCACACAAACACTCGTGCATAGGGGTGGAAATTGGAACGGAGTTTCAGATTTTCCGCCGATTCCGATCCAAAATTCCCGATTGTGGAACAATATTTTTCATTCTGAATTCCAGTTTCCGATTTTATTTTTTTGGATTGGAATTGGAATAGATATCAAATTCCGATTTTTGATCTGATTTCAATTTCCGAAAACAGTTCCGCCGTTTTTTACGGAATTCCTCCCAATCCCGATTCCAAAATTTTCAATTTTCGAAATTCCCGTTTCTGATTTTTCCGATTTTTTTAATGGAACTGGCATTAGTTTTTCACTTCCGAAAATATCGAAATTTTACCGTAAGTGCTAATTCGGATTTCTGTCTGAAAATTACACTAACAATATCCATATCTTTATGTATTTTGTATTTTAGGTTGCTAAAAATTGGAATATTCGAATTCATCCCGATTCATAATCCAAATTTTCCAATTTTCAAAAATCTGATTTCCATTTTTTTTAATGGAACTGCATTAGTTTTTCACTTCCAAAATCAGAATTTTTCCGAAAGTGCTAATTCCGATCCGTTCCGTCCGATTTCCACTCCTAAGTCCTACCCACACACCATTTCCTTTTTAATCAAGAATATTCTTTCTGCAGTATCGAAGATGCTAAACGATTAATCGATCTCGTCCAAGGCATTCCTTGCAAGATCAATCTCATTTCTTTCAATCCTCATAGTGGGTCAAAGTTTAAGTCAACCAGTGAGGAGAAAATGATCGAGTTTCGCAATATACTAGCTGCATCAGGGTGTGTCGTTTTCATGCGATTTAGCAAAGGAGACGATCAAATGGCTGCATGTGGCCAGCTTGGCAATCCAGGTGAGGTACAAGCTCCATTGCTCAAAGTACCTCTTAAATTTCGAGCTGCACTTGAGGCTTCTTCTGTTTGAAAACTGCAGTTTATATAGTATGAATGGAATCTTTTTGGTTCCATAGAATATTCATTAGAATACCGACTTTACCCTCGTGGGTAATTGTAATAATATTATTTTATGAGGGAATAATCGTAATATTATGTTTCAATGAAATATGATTGTTTTGTACTAACTATTGTGTATGAGTTTTCGACACCCGATCCGATTTAAGTTTCGAAAAGATTTCCGATTTTTTTTCTCGAAGATGACACTTAAAATCCCAATATTTATGTATTTTATATTTTAGTTGACCAAAAATTGGAAATTTCCTTTGACGATTCCGATCCAAAAAAAATTGATTTTGGAACAATTTTTTTGTACGAATTTCCGAAATTCCGATTTTTTTGGAACGGAATTGGAGCTAGTTTTTCACTTCTGAAAAAAAAACCGATTTGTTTTCTTAAATGGCTAATTCCGATTCGTTCCTTCCAATATATAAAATTTTAGCAAATTTAAAATTGAATTTCATGAGGAATAACAAAAAATAAATAAATAAATATTTTATTTGTATGAAAAATATAATTAATTTTCAATCCTACTGAACTTAATTAGGTTTCCCTATTTAATTACTTCTTCCCATGCACAGAAGAATGCCTTTCCAACTAAACTTGGGATTAATTTAATCACTTCTCTCTACACAACATAATCTATCTATATATATAATCTCTCTCTCTCTCTCTCTCTCTCTCTCTCTCATTCAATTCCCATCTAATAATTTTTTTTAATTGAGTTAATTAATTTCCATCGATGATGATGATGAATTTCCAGGATGAACAACAACAACAACATGAACTGGACGATTCTTATGATTACTTATATCGTATTATTGACGAATTCAAATATTCCGAATTATCAACGGTAAGTAATTCATCAACACTTCTAGATCATCAGGTCGACGACGACGAAGAAGAAGAGATATCCAGCACAAGACACAATAAAAACCCTACCTACAACAAACTTCTGCCCTTCTGCGATTTCGACGAAGAAGAAGAACAATTCAATTTCATGTCTCAGCCTTTAATCCGACCGATTTGGTTCGGCAGTTTCAGTGTTATTCCTCACAACAACAAAAACGATTCTTTCCCGACAAAAATCGGCGAGCTTTACGCGGGATTGTCAATCAAATCATTGGGCACGGAAATTCACACGCAAGCTTCAAAGTTCAAACATGTGATGCGCTTCGATTTGCTGCCCAAGTGTAATGTCTGGCCGAAGAGCTTTCGGGCAGGATCGGGCCCCACCGAAGATAATATTGCGGTTTATTTCTTTCCAATGGAGCAAGAAAAGATTTTCGACCAATTGATGTTTGAGATGATACGTGACGATTTAGCCATGAGGGCATTAGTGGAAAACACGGAGCTTCTGGTTTTTAGTTCGGTTTTGTTGCCGCCGACGTTTTGGAGAATCCAGGGTAAATTGTACATGTGGGGTGTTTTCAGGGAAATCCAGGCTCCTCTTTGATGAATTAAATGCCTAATTCTTCTGTATTGGTAGTGGATTTATTATTCCAACTCGTATATTACCTCGATAAATTATTAGTTCGATGATTTAATATTTCACTAAATTAATAGAATTTTATGAGTCTCGAGTATAGTGACACTACCATATATTTTAAAGGTATTCGAGTTATTGCTCACATCAATGTTATAAAACCTTATTCAACTTGTGATATTTCGATCTGAGCGTTGGAGTATAATCGTTGGAGACGACACAACACTTATTACTTCATAACTCGTCTAATATATATGACACTTCATACGTATAGAAGCTCAAAAATACTTAAATCTACTTTCGAGCATCATCAATTATAAAGATTAAAGATTACTCGAACGACATAAACATAAAAATTAATTATGGATGATGAATAATAAATAATGCATTCATGAGGTGTTATAACTTATAAAGTTACTTACAACAATTAAATACAGAATTTCAAGAGTTCTTTTGGGGAAAATTTAATTAGAGAATTTATTGAGGGTAACGTACACTATACTATATAATAAGTATAACTGAAAAATTGAAAAAATAAATTTGATTAAATATTGAAATTTGGGGGTGAGAAGAGAAGTAGACTATTTAATTCATCCATGAGTAGACAAAAAGGTACCTTTTTGGCGGCATCACGACATCCTTCCACCACCATAGCACCACTCCAAATTCCCAAAATTCCATTTATAAATAAATATAAATACTCCTCCACTCTCTCTAAACCTTGGAGAGCACTTTCTATTTTTTCTGTAACTGCCTCTCTCTCTAGAATTCCAATTTCGTTCTCTCTCTCTCTCTACAGTTTCCGGCACTGTTTCCTATTCGCCTGAGAAAAGCATGGGAGCTACATACTTTGAGGAGCGAATTCCGAGCAACAACTCTGCGTTTTCTTCGACCGACGAGCGGAGGTTATCGAAGCACATACACGACAATGTCCACGGCAACATCTATCTCGATCCTGTATATATTTTTCCTCTTCTGTTTTTCGTATACTTCTGATTTTCGTTTTAATTTGTTGCTGAAAGCGTGTTTTTCCTCTCTCCTGCATGCGTGGATTTAAGTTCAATTTTGTAGAGAAAATGGAATTGATTCTTCGTTTTTTGAACTATTGAGATTTAATTTATGTGATTGCGTTTGGGGAGGTGGAATCGTACTGATATGCTGGTGTAGTATCGTGTTGAATTAGTTTTAATTGTAAAATTGGAGTTTACCGGAGCAGAGATGTTTTTCGTTCTTCTGTTTTGTTTTGCTAGTTTTTTTAGTTGATGAAGGAGATTTTGTGCCTTTAAGTGATAGAGTTGCATTTGATCTGTTTTATGTTGATATAATAGCTGTTGAAGATTGCAGAATAGACGGTCCTCTCAGATTCAAAAGCCATATATAGTTTGTTGTGATTTGATTATTCCTGTTTCTCATACTATCTTCACAAGTCAAAAGAATTTTTTATTATGCACGATTTCTGCATGTACAGGCACATGTGCATCTGCTTTGTTTTTAAAACTACATGTATGCTCCTCCTACTACTTATGCACGTGGATCTTCAATAATTACTTGATTAATACAAAAGCAGAAAGTCGTGGCATATATTATATATTTTCATGTGTTTTGTTTTAACTCCTTCATTTTTTTTTATCCTTTTATGGCATTATCTTATTTGCTATTGCTCTGATTACGTGACTATCCCGTTAGGTTTAAAGTCAGAAGAAGAGAAAATAATTAGGTGGCGTGGTACATCATTCAATTATTTGTCCATCAAAGTTTGATTCTCACTCTCATCTTTTTTTTTTTCTCCTTTTGAATTGCAGCTCTCTTTGAAGTTCGTTGACACTGAACAGTTTCAGAGGTAAGTCAGACTATCGAAGGCTGCGTGTGTCATTTTTTCCCCTGTTTAGAGTTTGGTGCGATCATTAGTTATATTCCTTTTTATTATATCTGAAGTATTTATCTACCACATTCCTCAATGTGTTGCAGACTTCGTGATCTGAAGCAGCTAGGTGAGTTTGGGATATTTTTACTATATGCATTTGCAGTTCAGGTATGGTAAGAGATGGTTGCATTGAATCCATAACATAATTACATTAAAAATAACTTGGCGATCATATTCAGCTCAGTCAGTTTTCTATCACTTGTGACGCACTTGAAAGATAATGTTTCTCTTATAAGATCTCTGTAAACATCATTTTGTCTCTATATTATGATAATAGCTGCAAGTCATTTGTGGAAACTGGTAATATCAGTTAGACACCAGGATCAGGTCCATTATAAATGTCCTGTTTGGAACTTTTACGACCAATTGGTTGTTCCTTAAATTTTGTGACACTCATTTAATTTGTGGTCTATCCTGAGTCCACTCAAATACATATATATAGGTTTGACTTATTTGGTTTACCCTGGGGCTGTGCATTCTCGGTTTGAGCATTCACTTGGGGTGTATTGGCTGGCTGGTGAAGCTATCAACAGATTGAAAACCTTTCAAGTAATGTCTTTATAATATTGTTACTGATCATATAACTGAGAATAAGGGCCTTATGCATGCTAGCTTTGCAGGGCAGGGAGCTTGATATTGATCATTTTGACACACAAACTGTTAAAATCGCGGGTAAATTAATGTGTTAAATTTGTAGTCATTTATTTGCGGTCATGGCTGTCATTCAATTGTTTGCCTTTACCAATTGTTGTAGGTCTACTGCATGATCTGGGTCATGGGCCCTTCAGCCACATGTTCGAGCGTGAATTTCTTCCACGGGTTCTCCCTGGCCTGGACTGGTGATTCCATATATCTTTCTTCCATCCATTAATATGTGCTACCCAAAAAAAAAATCATCTAGGTAATGTATAATATTTGCAGGTCTCATGAAGAAATGTCTTTGAAGATGATAGACTATGTCGTAGATGAACATAATATTGATATTGATCCTGAAAGTCTTAAGAAAGTGAAGGTTTGATTGCTAACTCTCCAATGCTCTCTTGTTAGTATGAGTATTCCTAATTACTGTAGAAACTTGTACAAGTTTCACGACTGAAACTCTCACAAGCTCGGCTTCCAATAGAAGCCTCACTCCGATTGGAGACTTTAGTACTTTAATTGGAGAAACACAGGCTAATACTGAAAGAATATGCATTTCGAACAACCCTTTTTTTCCATGCTGATGACTTTAGATAATAATATAACAGTTTGCGACTGCTATGCAGAGTTCTTACACGAACTATGCAATTTTTCCCTCTCGCTTTCTATCTCCTCCATCTTAATTTTTGGCTCTCTCTTTCTTTCAGGAACTGATAGTTGCCTCTGAGAATGGAGCACCAAAAGTAAGTAGTCGCAATGAAAAGGTTTAATGCGTACTTGTTATTTGGTGGACTAAATAGCTTTCTTCTGCATTTTATGATAACTAAATTTGTTTGTAGAGCTTCAAGGAGAAGCTTTTCTTGTACGACATTGTTGCTAATGGGCGCAATGGAATTGATGTCGACAAGTAAATCTTCTATCTCAATTCCTTTCCCCAATGGTTAGAAATGAATAAAAAAAGAGAGAAAAAGTTACTCACCATAAATGAAAAACTGGCTGCAGATTCGACTACCTTGTCCGTGATTCCAGGGCTTGCGGCCTCGGCTGCAATTTTCAGTTTCAGAGGTGTGCTTGAATCTTTAGAAAGAAATTTAGCTACCAAATATGTATTAATTTACCAAATAATTTATTTCGTTCTTATTGCCTTCAATCTATTTATGAAATTAAGTTTCCCAATGGAAAAATTTCCTAATTTTACTGTTATCACTTGCAGGGTGTTTGAAGCCATGCGTGTGATAGATGATGAGATATGCTATCGTGCCAAGGAGTGTTAGTATTTATAGCTATATCAGTTTTTGTTTTTCATTAACTTTTTATGCCACATTCATCTTACGTTACGCATATATCAGATCTTACCATCCACAAGTTATTTGCTACTCGGGCAGATTTGCATCGCACGGTCTATACGCATGCAAAAGTGAAGGTGCCTGATTCTTAATGCTTTGTGTTTTAAGACATTCTATTCCGACTTCATTTCATCTTGGCGTAAACACTCTAGTAATTGTCTTTTCAGGCAATAGAACTCATGTTTGTTGATGCCATAACGAACGCAAATGACACACTTGATATTTCATCACACATTCATGAACCAGGTCAATACTGGAAGGTAACTGGAGATTTGATTAATACAGACGTATCAGTTTGTATTTTGGGCCTCTAATTTTCCATTTATAACAAAATTGCAGTTAGACGACACGATATTTAAAACGATTGAAACCTCTTCCGACCAAAGTCTGAAGGAATCAAGAGATCTGCTACTCCGCATCCGGAGAAGAGATCTGTACCAGGTAACTTCCAATACACTCGAACGACCACTAAATCTTGTTGTGTGCAGAAAATTATTTACCAATTTTCTGAAAAATAATGCCGTACATTATATTCTGGTGCCTAAAACGTTTTTGCAGTTTTGCAATGAGTTTGCAGTTCCAAAGGAAAACATGGAATACTTCAAGAACGTGACTCCACAAGATATAGTTTGTTCACAGGTCCATCCAAATTCAATTAGTGTATCATTCAAATGACAAGTATAAGTTCCTGAGGAATTAACTTGTAATGCAGAGCTCTAGTCACCCAACACTAAGTGAGGAAGATATTGCAGTGAGCAATGTGAAAATTGATCTGACTCGTGGAAGGAATAATCCATTCAAGAGGTACTTTAGCTGATAATAGCTAATCATTTGTATATGGTTTCATGATTCAAAGTCTGAAACAATTTCTTCTTTCTTTGTGTCCATGTGCTTCTCTATCTGCACCAGTGTCAGCTTTTTCAAGGTAACTAACTCATTAGAGCTCAAAATTTATTTTCTCGTATTTGATCAAATTATATCTCGAATTTGATGATTCGAGAGAGGATAGCGTGTTCACACAAATGTTGTCTGTTCGTCTTCTCAGGATTACGATAGCAGTGAGAAATTTAATATAAAAGATGAACTGGTCAGTCACTTGCTTCCTACATCTTACCAAGACAGGATCGTGAGAGTTTACTCCAAGAAGCCTCACCTGGTGAGCAAACAAACAATATGTATGCGTGTGTGTGTGTGTGGTTTTGGTATAGAATTAAACTTGCGGAACTTTTCCGTGACATATATGACAGGTGGAAGCTGTGTCGGAAGCATTCGAAAATTTCCAGATGAAAACATATGGGATGAAAACACAAGTGCATGCAACCCCTGAGAAGAAAAAGAGGAAGCAATTGAGATCATCCTACTCTTTAGGTGTTTAGCTTGACTGCCAGCCTATCTCTGCTCAACTCAAATGTGGATATGTCCAAAATACGTAACATGTGGACACTTATGTAAATTTCATAAACTTTGTTTTTGTGTCCGCTTTTTCTGTATCTGCACAACCTAACTTTCAGTACCACTCATATATATATATATATATATATATATATATATATATATATATATATATATATATATCACAATATGCACATGGGTCCTACTACGGTACTACCCCACCCCGTCAATGACCAACATGTTTTTTAGGGATGAGAATGGCATTTAGTACCTGTGACTCATCCCAAAAAAATGATAAATCTTATATATAAAATACAGAAAAACCTTCTAACGATATTTTTGTAATTTTTTTTTTTTTGTTCTCTACTAATTTTTTTAATTATTATTTTTCTTTATTTTTTCCCTCTACTAATTTTTTATTTATTATTATTAAAAAAAATCTTTATTAATGATTCATTTCATATTATAAAAATTGAGTTTATATAATCTTCTGCTCAGTAGCTTTGTATTATCAGAATGAATGCATCTTGTTACTGTAATTTAAATATCACGTATTACGTTAACTATTTTTTCCCTTTTCAAATATTATCCCTTGCGCATAGCACGGAAAGAATACTAGTAAATAAAAAAGCACACACACTTTCAGTAGGAGATAGTAAGAATCAATTGGACAAAAGGGGAGCAGAGAGCAAGAGTCTTAACCCAACAAGAAAAATTAACGTGAGAATAAATTAAATCCATTTACATTAGGGGTTGACATTGTAGATCAATAAGGCGTGAACTTTGAAACCTCACTTCCTATTCAACTAACCACCTACTGAGTATCCCTCCATCTTCAGTGTTCCAATAAAGCCTATTACCGAAAAACGAACACTGCCGATCTCTACATAGTGCTTGACGACCTCGAATATACACCAAAATTCGCTTCCCTCTAAACAACTGTTAACACTGATTAGATGATTAAGTAATGTAGTTGACGTATTTACTTTGAAGCTTCATAATTCCGGGACATGTAAAAATGTTGACGCTGTGGGCAAAATGTTGTTTCAAAATCTTCAACTCAGATGCACCACCGAGTCTGCAAAGCTTCTTGACAAAAAAATGATATTTGACGACTAAAGAGTACCCAACTCTTACAGGATTAGTGGATTAGCAGTTCCATAGCGATGTCTGAACCAATTTACAGCAATCTGTTACCGAGTGTCGCCATTTACAGCAGGGGTTAGGGGTCCAATTCACATATGCCTTCATCTGCTTTCTTGAACTCGTCTCTTAGTAAAGAGCTAATTTTTTTTCTCAAACTGGAAGCCTCCTGTGGTCTGAACCATTGCTTGCCAAACTGATTGCAAATAAAAAATATCCAACAAAAAAAAAAAGAGTGTCTGAGGAAGAAAATGATGAACCAGTAGGAGAAAACAAAAACGAAAGATAAGATGGAGGAACTATAAAAAGTCATGATGTGATGAACTAGAATGAGAGAATTACCATTCCTATGTCCTCTTTCTTCAGTCTTTCGGGGGCCTCGTCAATGAAACGTTCCATAAAGAAAAGAACAAAAAGACCACAGTCGTATTCATTACTTTGTTGAGGCACCTGTTTCATGATTTGGGTGGGGGGTTTAAAGTCAGTTACGTAAGCTGAGGTACAGGAAGCTCAATAGAAATAGTAACTATTTATGATCAATATGTGCCCTTTTTCTCAGAATGTTTCGTTTGGGAATGAGTAGGATACCACAATAATGGATGAAATGATGATATAGCAGAGTGCTTATGAAATATTAAAACTGATGTCTTCTTGGAAGGAAGACATATAATATTGTGCCTCGTGCAATTGAATGAAGATATCATAACAAACCACATAAAGAAAGCTCCTCCGGACATGCACATAATTTTCTTTTTTAAGCAGAAGAACAAAGCCGTACCTGAACTATTTTCTCATCAATTCTTCGAGAGAGCTTGTTCCAGATATTGTCTGCGATGGGAAGTTCAGGCAGCACTTCTTCTCGTTTTAGAAAGTTCCACTCTTCTATTATAAAGCTGCAGATAGAATGCGTAAACCATAAGGTAATGGTCCTGGGATTTCTGTAACACTTTATGCCAATTAGACCGATAGTTTTGGCTTTGTGGTTTAATAATTGGCTCGCAACATAACCAAGAACTAAATTCAACTTACCTCCTCACATCACTGAAAATTGACTTGCTGATATGCATTCCTAAAGAATCCAAATGAAGTATAATTGGCCCTGATTCATCTTCTTTATTAGGTATACAAATTATAACCAAGCTCCAGTGGTGACTGCCAGAAGAAGATGATGCAAAATAAGGTTGCTGGGTAGCCCAGGTAATATTCAAAATGAGATAAGAAAGATCTATAACTTTCAGTAGACACTGAACATTGACTTTCAGGCTTGCACAGAATGTGAAAATGCAATGCATCAGCATCAGAGTTTACAGCACGCATGCACATATCAGAATGCAGATGCTTGGAGATCAATGAATGAAATGCATATACTTACAAAATAGCTCGTAAGTTTGCGGATGAATGACCTAATACTATGGGAAAAAGTTCATACAACTCATTCAATTCTGTATGCAGCAATTACTTCATTTTTAAGTGGTGAAATGAGAGAGCTGATTTTCTAATTATTACTGCTCCAGAAGAAATTATTCTAACACATCATCAGAGTGACCATCATCATCAAGGTGATAAGAAAGAAATCCAAATTTGTTAAAAAAAGTAAAGAAAAAAGAGTTGCATCCAAAGGTCATGCTAATGGTGTTGGTTTTTTTCATAAACTAATTCTTTTTCTGATGCCAAGGTGCAATGCCGAACTGTATAGGTGATGTATCAAGTTTGCGCAAATAAATTTACTTTTGTCAGAATGACTTTACTCCAAAGAGACTCACAGCTGTCAGCTGATCATACTACTTACCTTTCATGAATCGGTAAAAAGATATATGCCTTCTCAAATATATTAACACCTTTCCACCACCTTCTGAACTTCTTAAATGAAGTTTCCTTATCAATCTGCAGCATAGGAAAAAAAAACAATCAATGATACCTTCCAGGAAAACAAACACCCATCTAAGCAAGGATTCTAATCTTGCAAACAGTGTCATTGTTTGAGGAATAAATTTCAGAATTTAGTTTAAATAGAATAGAAAATCAAGTAGTCTAACTGAAAAGTAAGAAGACCAAGTAGGAAAAGTAAAAGAAGATGACTAGTTTCCATCAAATGGAGTGGATTGACTCATTTGAATTTTTTTACTGAATATGATAAGATTCTGCCAGTAGTGAGCTTTAAACCAAGTAAACTAGACATCCATTGACGAATTCAATACAATCAGGAAACATTTCAAAGTTTTCAGCCACTTTTTGTTAGATGTGCATGCGATGACCAGATAACACATCAAATATATTTTACATGGCGGCCGCTGTAGTATCTCATATCAAAGACAAACAAGATGAACAACCCACTTTTAAATGGTACAAGTTCTTTCTTGCAACAGTAAAAAACATGAGGAGCTGTAAAATTCTCATCAATAAGAGAAGGGCCGCATGAAATACCTAGAAGCGAGCATATTGGTGATTCTATACCTGCTTATCCTAAGTTCCACATCATATAATATGGTTGAATCCATGGCCTAAACTAGGAATCAAGTTGAGTGTTCAAAGAGAAGAATCGCCTTCAAGAGTATGAGTACAGAAGAAGTCGATATACCTTGGTCAGGACATCTCGTTTCAACTTCTTATAGAAGTATGTATTGAAAAAATGATAATCACATCTCTTTCTGCCCATTGGAGATGTGGGCTTCTGCAGATACCTGACCAAAGTAGTTCAGTTAAAAAATTTATCTCAGCATTACTATACAGCAGCTGCCCCTTACTTGCAATTTCAAGTCAGAAGGAGAGAGGATGTAAATGGAGTACCTTACAGATTTTAAAGGATGATATGACAACTGGAATAACTTTTTTTTTATTTTCTTGCAAAGTGATTCAACATCAATCAGTTTCTGATATATCAGATGTGTAGAGATTGCTTACTCTAGTTCGGTGTAAATCAACTAGGGAATACAAACAATCATTCATCTAAAGTAAATGTGAGATTAATGAAGCCACGAGGAAGAAAAATCTTCTGAAAAAATGAAAGTCAACAGAAATAGGCTAAAAAGTAAAGTAGTTATTGCTGAAGTATTTTAAAAATCAATAATTTTAGTTTTATCCGTTTGATTCAAATGATTTGCACTGTGTATACTCCTTCCACACCTGAAGCTATAACTGCGAACGGCAGCATAGCGTAAGTGCTGAAGTACTTTGCAACATAAATATGGCGGAACCAAAACGTATAATGTTTTTTTATATGATAACATACAATTATTAGCAAGTGCTTTGAGACTTGGTAGTCTTAGTTTACAATGTCAGGACCAGAAGTCAATCCAAACAACATCCATTTAGATGACAGTACCCGCCAAGTATGGTGATTTCAGTACAAGCTAGGAACACCTAACAAACAATGAGGCAGAACAGACAAGTGAACCATAAACTATAAGTTCAAGTTTCTTAATTTATGAGCAGGAGAACAGTGCAAAATTACTAAGTTGCCAACAGCATATCTCATAGAATTGCATGATGCCAATTGCCAATGAATTATATTTGTTGATAACACGCTGAGGATATAAACGAGATGCAGTCAGACCAGTTAACTGACCAATATCGTCAATCAAGCTGAATCAAAAGTAAAGCAGAGAAAGGAGATGAAGAGGTACAAAATCTCTTTTTGACAGGAAACATCATTCTTCATTAAAGATTATGGGAACGATAATAATTATTATTATTTATCTTTATCATCATTATAACAATATTTTAGTAACATTTTATTGACTTACCGAATGTAAAAGTTCATGATGGGTGATGACAAATAAGTCTCAGGAGCCAGACATTCCATGTCCGAGTAACAAATTTCAAAAGCTTCAGGATCATCCCTATGTCAAAAACTAGCAAAATCTTAGGAAATACAATAAAGAATTTAATACTAGAGTAAAGGCAGATAATCTCATCATGTTTGAACATGTCGCAGTGAAATAGTACCTCGAAGGATAGTATATCCGTGCCTCTTTATTGCTGAAATGAGCAAAAAGATATGAATTAGTATATACTAATCCCTTGAGCACAAAATATGTGGTTGACCTTTTTCCTGAAAATCGACATCAATTAAAGTTTCAAACTTCTAAGGAGTTGGGATATCTATATAATACCTTCGACCCACTTGGTCTGCATGACTTATTTCATCAACCTCAAGTTCTTCCTCATCCACTAGAACAACAGTTTTTTGCTGAAAAGTTAACATGGGCTTGTTGCATTAAAAAAAATATGATTGATAGTAAAGATGGAGAAAATAATTACAACGTTCCACAGAGGACCTTCCTAAACATGTATACAGGAACAGAAGTGAACAAGAAAAGAAGGAGACTAGGGTAAATGCACAAAACAAGGGAAAACAAACCAAAAACATGAGCAGTTGACGAAAAAGGGTCAAGAGAGAACTACTACGTACACTAGTTGTATGGTGTTTAGATAGAGAACGAACAGTAGGAGATTCATCAATTGCTATAAAAAAAAAAGCATTACAGCAATTTCTGTAAATGAAAAGTTTCTCAAGTTCCCTCCTGTTTCATTCCACAGCCTTCGGTGGTTTTCTTTTTTTTCTTTTTCTATAACTTAAGTTCTATAAACACACTCTCATAATTGATAACAAGTGCTACCTTAAAAAAAATGCATCTCAAAGGGTCAACAGCACACCAAAGTCTACTAACAAAATGGAAGGTGCATCCAAGTAAGCTTGGAGCATGAAAGTAAGGCATGATAAATTCTGTACAAGCAACGGACAATTGGTGATAAACAAATTTTAACTAAGAACTAGGAGAACTTACATTGTTCCTTCTGGAGTTACGCGTAGGTTGAGAATGAGCAATTTCCCTAACAATCGCAATAAATCAGGTTAACATAATGCACCGTCACATTTAATATGAATATTTTTTCCATTAATAAGTGCCAAATAACATTGATTCCCTTTTGCTGGTTTCACGGGGGTTAGCGATATTTAACACAGTAATGTTCTCTTGCTCAACTATTTCCATTCCGAAGGTATAGTAGTAGTTGTTTGTTATACTTATAATGATATATATGAACTAGTAAGAATTGTAACTTTAGCAGGGTGACGGGAAAAATAAAACCCGGCAGCGAACCTTCACAAATGCTTTTTATTCCATAGGACATTCAAGTAAACAGCAACAGACCATCGACATGCTCCAATGATTTCAACTAATTAGTTCAAAAATATAGTTCCTCCACTGGTTATTGGCCACTCCACTGATTAAAAAATATACTAATGTCAAAGAGCAGTACTCCACGTGAATTAGGCATGTGAATAGGTCACGAGTATCCACAACCCATTTCTAGACAGAAACCCAGACCCAACACATGCATCAATCAGTAATTATCTCTAGACAGAACCGGACCAACTCATACCTGATACCACAGGGTCGTTCTACAAGTAGAACTTGTCCTAACAGATCTGGCCTGGGACTTGGCCTTTTCTCCTTTTCCCTCATACCCTCCTTGATTTCCTATCTCCAACTAGCCACCATTCATTTCTACAAACAGCCTCAACCCAGAGGCATCACAATATAGGTCATATCTGACACACACACACACACACACACACACACACACACACACACACACACACACACATAAGTATGGATATAGATCTATGTAAATATCTGGGTATGCTTGTATGTGGATGTAGAAGACAAAATAGTGAAGAAGAAGAAGAAGAAGAAGAAGAAGAAGAAGAAGAAGAAAAAGAAGCACATTTGTTGTGTTCAATAAGATTAATGGTCAAAATCTATCTTACAACATAACCGATGGGTACGAGGGGTCTTGGGCTGAAAACTTGAATTTCTAGCAGATAGGATTTAGAAAAGGTCTCGCACTATTGGTCTAAATCGGGTCAATAAGATTTAATACGAGCATGGTCTAGGTATAAACCATTCCCACTCACATGTATAAACTTAACCGCCTAACTGAAGGAACTTCACTTAGTGCTGGCACACCGGGTTAAGGAGGCTTTACCCTTGATGAACTTCAACAACAAAATACATTCCCGATCCTCAGTGCGTAGTCTGGAACTAAAATGCAGAAGCAGATCAGACTATACCACCACATAAACTTCCATTTCCGATGCAGTTGAATATCTGAATCCAAATACCCATATGCATTTTTTTTAGTGAAGCAGTGTTTCATAGTTATAGTGAATTCGGTGGGGGGTTAAATATGTGGATTAAATCATCAGGCTAAAACTAGAAAGGATCATTCCATAGTATGCCATAAGGGGAATACCATGTGGCTTGGTAAAAGGTTATGACATATTTGGAGCTATTTCCCTAAGAAGATTATAAACACAGTAGAATATGAGGTTAAGGGTGCATGATAATTATTAAAAACACAAACAACAGGGAGCAAATACGGTACCTCTTTTAAAAACAATGTGCACCAAAACTTATGGTACAACAAATGAATAAGAAAATTAAGTAAACACAAAGTAACCACAGAGACTCCGTAAAATTTTCATGACAAATAATGCAGAAAGATAAAAGCACTACAGAAATAATACTCACTTTTTTGTGAAATAGCTTGGTAAATCTTTAGCTGATTGTTGAGGTGAGGGAGCAGAAGAGTGTCTTCCTGATAGCTCACCATTTGATTGAGGGGGGTCATCAACGTTTACTGAAAGGTGTCTTGGACTTGGAGATCTAAAAGGTGTTGTTCTTGAAGATAAGCCTATCCTGTGTGTTCCGTGACTTAAAAATGGTCTGTTCTCTCTCATATTTCTGTGATTGGAGCAATTTAAAGTAGATAATTCCTTTTCAAAGGGTATGCTGGACTTCTGTTTGATAAAAACAAATAATAAGGATGTGAGCACCATGTTATCTCCTTCAGGACTATCAAGCATATAATTAAGGGCAAACTCATACATGATCGTCCAACTTGCTGCAAAATTGTGAACCAAAAAGTGATTGCGAAGGAGGCATAGACGGTTGAGCTCCACCAGATGATAAGCTATCAGTTGCACCTACAAAATATATCAAAGATTTAATCTATTAGGAGAGTATCCATCGCTGATGTCTGATGCTATGCTATGATATTCTTTAATTTTCAGTCCAAGAATTATTTGTTTTCGTTTCTAAGTTTATGAAAACAATTTCATTTATCAATAGCAAGACAAGTAAACCAAACACATTTCCCTAACATTAAATGATGTCAAGTCAACTGGTCAAACATTGAAAGTCACTAAACCAAAACACATTCATTCTAACACATTTCCATGTGGAATCTTCTCAAAATAGTTCCAAGAATTATTTTTCACAAAACGACAACTCAAACAAAATGGTTACTAGAAAAGAAAATGCCTATTGTGTTCATCCTCATGGTTGAAGTATGATTCTGTTATTATGGCCTAATGAACTTCTTTCGAAAATTCAGCCACATAGCTAATTTTTTTAAAATTGAGCCACGTATGCAGCTCTAGATTACAAATAATATTATGTTAACGAGGTAAACGGTATGGAAAAGAGTTGCAGACGTTAAGTTTCTTCTATCACACCATGTAAAAATACAGAAAAAGGGATCAGAGATTAGAGGAATAAAGCCACTTAACCTACCAGTAGCAGTAGACTCGTCATCCACTGGAATCGCCTTCTTGTAATTGTCATCAACCTGTAAAGCAAATGTGATCAGAAATGCCGTACATCAACAAAAGAGAACATAATCTTTTACAAAACACAAGTTTCAGAACTGAAAAAGTTAGTGAAAGACTAGTGCAGGGTGGGTATAACACGAAAACAAAAGGGAAATGATGTATCATCAACATGAAAGACGGTAGTCCAAATATATACATCATTTGTTCTTTTTTCATTGCTTCAGGTTTACTATCAAAGAGAAAGGAGTATAAAGAGAGTTTCTTTTCGATACTCCTGGTCAAGCCCCCAATTTCACAGTGATAAGGGGGAAACGGGTACAATTTCACAGGGCCAGAACTTCAAAAGGAAAGATAAATATCTGCAGCTCCTTGTAATCAAATTAGCCATACACAAATAGACCTCCTTTTTCCTGCTCTTCTCTTCACAAATCAACAACGAAATCATTTAATCCCTTTTTTCTCTCTTTAAGTCATTGTCTTATGCCACTTAACTTCTAGCCTATAATGAATTTGTTCAAACGTTTTTCCTCTCAGACTCAAAATAGAGTTCCCACCACTGATCCTTAATAAAGCAACAATAGATTCCACAGAAGATGAATAAACTTAATCGAGGAATGCCATCAAATCCACATCAAAATGACAGTTACTTCCCTCCAAAATTGCGATGACAATTTCTGGAAATGATAATCTGCATTCCATTTTCAACTTCCAGAATCACTTCTCTAAACCAATTCAACTAATTTCGATGATTAATAACTCTGTGTACAACACTTTACCATGATTACAAACCGAACCCGAAAACCCAAAAGCCGAAAACCCGAAATCCCGAAACCAAAACCGAAACACCCTAAAGTGAAACCCCAAGAAAATAGTAACACTTAGTGGGGGAACTGGCACTCAAGTTAAGCATATACACCGCCTACATTCTCTTCGCCTGCATTTTCTACCAAGAAAAATACTAATGCCCACATCAAAATTATAGATAACAACACCCTAAATTGAGGGATAAAAAAATAAACCCAACCTTCAGAGACTTTCTCCGCTTCACCTCCGCTTCAATAGTCTTCAAGTTAAGCCGCAATTTTTCGCCGCCATCGCACAATTTCATTGAAGCCAAATTCCGTTTCACCCTAGTAAATTTTTCCATCAGTGCCTTGTCATCGAGGAGCCCGAGAGAGGGGTCCTTTGGCGATTCCTCCATCACCACCTCCTCCCCAGATTCCGATTTCTCCGCCGCCGCCTCCTTAATCACCTCCACGGAAGGAAGCAGCTCGTCATCGTCCTTGTCGCCAGGCGGTAGTAGAGCGTTCCAATCGATGTCCAATTTCCTCTTTCTCTCTCCTCCCCCTTCCATGCATCTGCACACACCACTGTGTATGTACAGGTTTGGAAATTGGAAGTAGGGGTGGGGGGCAAAGTCGGTGTTCAAGAGGTGTTTGTCGAATTGTCCAGCAGAAAAAGGGAAATGACTTCTCTGCAACTCTTCTCTGCAAATTTAATTTTTTTTTCTCTTAACGCCGAATTTTTTAATTTTTTTTTTTAAGTATTTTTCTCTCTCTTGCTTTTTGGATGACCATATAATAATCCCATGTGGAAGGCGTGACAAAAAAATATGAAACAAATAATCTTATATTATTATTGTTAATTCTTTATTATTATAACTTATCTATATTATAATAACAAAATTACAAATATATTTAATTATTTTTTATGTAATATTGTTTCTATAAAAGATTAAAAACATTGGTGAGCACATTAACAACTGAAATTGAGTTATTATGTCTTATCAAAATGTTCGAATTTGAGTTTACTCGTAAATAAAATCGTGAGTCAGCTTAGCTCATTTAAAACCCTAGATTTCAGTCTAATTATTCGTTGTTTCAACATAGACAATGTTGTTTAAAGTATTTTAGCTGAAGTATCACATACCATTTACTTAAGTTAAATATCAAATGTGATCTTGCCATTTTTTTTACCTTTTTAATTCATATTAAAGTCATTCGATCAAAATATAAATTCGAGAGCAAATCGACCTATCAATAACAAGTTAGGTATATTGTCACTAATATATATAAGTAGAGAATGGCCTATAAACAAATTTAATCATAATTTGGAGTATGTAATAATTAGTTTTTTTTTTAACAAAATATGATATTTTTAATTTTGCTTGGCTATAAAATATTCATTTATAACAAGTATGAAATTATTTAATAAAAATAAAAATACAAGTTTGGGCTATAGTAGTCCTCTGCGTGGGAAATGGACTGGCCCGCTATTGTTGAATATTGGGCCTTTTATTTTAGATGGGCCTATGCAATAAAAGTGATAAAGAAGTTTATTTAAAAATGCTTAATTCCATTTTGTACCCTTAAAATATATCCTCTTGACACTTTGCACCCTAGAAAATAACTTATGGCACTTTATACCCTAAAACACATGTTTAATTATTAGACTTGATAATCATTGATGTATTTTGGCTTTTTCATTCTATATATAAAATCATTTGGTCTAAATTTATTCGTATCATTTATTTAAAATAAATACCTTATATATTGTTGATGAAGAACGCGCACAACATATGTCCATTGATATAACTCGTTATCGTATAGTACGCACACATGTGTAAAAAGATCGATCGGGAAAAAAAAATAACAAAAGAATCAAATTAACGTCAAATAACATTGCAATGCAATTAGAATATTTGTGAAAAATGAAATTTATAATCAACAATCTAAAATCATTTTAATGACAATCAAAATTTAACAAAAAGGCTAAAATTCAGCCAATGAGAGGATGCCACGTCATAAACCCGATTCACAATTTTATTTTTACATTCCACCTCAAAAAAATTAACGTGCGTTTGTTTATTCTTCAGCTGCTAATTTAGGGTTCAAGCCCCAAACTCTAACCCCAAAAATTAAAACCTCCCGGAGTTGGAAAACCAGAGCTTATCGTCTATCAATGGCGGACTCTACACCACCGCCAGAAGCAACTCCGACCGCCGACCCAGATCCTGTCACCAGCCAACCCCAATCGGATGCCCTACCCTCACAACCCGATCCGTCGCCCGCAGCAGTTCCTCCACTTTCCAGCCCTAGCCCCAGCGCTGCTCCGCCGCCGTCAATTTTGAATCTCCCTCCACCCCCGATCCACCCTTCATTCCGTGCCGCCGGGCCTCCTGTTTCCGTGCCTTCAACCGCTGCCACTCCGCAATTCCCGCATGTGGCGTATCAGACCCCTGGCGTACTACCTCCGGGAGTAGTATTACCGTCGTCTCCGGTAGTTGGGAGTGGCCCGCCGCCGCAGGCACCGCTGTCTTTGATGCACCCTATGATGCTGCCGCATTATGGCATGGCTGGTCAGCCTATTAGATATGGACCGCCTATGCCGAATGGTTATGCGGCTATGCAGCAGCCTGGTCTCCAAGGTGCCATGCCTCCGGGTGGGTTTTTATCTCCTTTTCCAATATTTTTTCTTCCTCTCGATGTATAATTTGTACAGTGTGTCTATTTCCGCCTAGGATGCACTTCTCTGCGTCTTATACCTTATGCTTAATGAAATTGATGTAAATTGAACTCATAATTATCAAATTTTAAGCTTTATCGTATTCCATTATGGGCTTCCCTAGATTTGTGTAATTTGTAAGGTTAGGAATATAAAGAGCATACACGTATCTTGTCACTGTGGATCAGTTTTGTGAAAATGCAAGCTGAATTTGCAAAGCTTCATGCATATAGAAGTCATGTGTTGTGATGTGTTAATGAAAATGGTAGAATGTGTGTGAAAGAAGGGGATTGGGAGGGGATATGTGCTGGTTGGATTAGGGTATCGATGACAGGATGTTTTCTCTACAGTGTACTCATGATTGATTACGTTGGGAAAGGTTGGAGGGCTTCTTTAGAGGCTACTGTGTACCCCTCACACTTCAACTCCTTTTTGTTGGTATGAACGCATTTTATTTGCTTGGTTTCTTTGATTTCCATTGCGTATGCATTAAGTAAAGAAATAAAATATACTAGTATTTATGAGTCTATCGCATTAGGAATAACGGAATGATAAAAAGGGTATTTTTCCAAAATATCATGCTATAGGCTGAAAAATATGACCACTTCCAATCTAAATTAATTTTGGTTCTGCTGTTTCATAAGTAGGCTCTTTATTGTCGTGATGAGAATAGCCCGTTTATGGGATTTTAATATTTGAACTGCCGGCAGCAGACTATGCTAAAAGTTGAGTGCAGCTATGCTCTGTAATTCAAGGTATTGCAATCTTCTCAATCATGCAATTTGGATTTCGCTTCTTAGCTTATATTATGATGCCTATGAGATTTGTTACAGTTGGCATACTTAAGATTGTAGACCCGTAAATTGTGATTTTATTTGATGTATCTAAATGAGTGATAATTTGGGTCTCTCGTCTCACTGCTCAAATTAAATCTTCATTTGTGGTTCCTGAAATTGGATAGTTTTCACATGCCTTCTGTTTTGCAAGTGGATGCATAAGGTATGCCCTGTTCACACATTCCAGATTCATGAATCCAAATATTATTTTCTTGATGTTCCTTCAGGTTATATGTTCAGCTGGTGAGTGTTGTCATGCCTGTGCTGCAATCTCTTTTTGCTTATGGTTTTTTGGTAACAACAGTTGATTTATTTTCTTGCATCCTTTTATGCTTGTTTCCGGCTTTTGTAAGGATTGATATATATTTTTTATGGCATACTCTTGACAATATGCATAGATTTTTTTGTCCCCTTTATGCAGGAGTTCTTCGTTATCCCTCTCCTTACGCATCAATGATTCGACCATCATTTCCTCCACGGCCATTGATTGGTGTTATGCCACTATTGGCACGTCCTCCGGGTGTTGGAGTTCGTGGCCCAATCATTCCTCCTGTTGCTATGCCAACTGCTATCCCAGGTGTTGTGCCAGCAGAGAAGCCTCAGACAACTGTTTACGTTGGAAAGATATCATCGACGGTGGAAAATGATTTCATGCTGCCTCTCCTGCAGGTATGATGTTATTTCCATCTTCTTTATTCTCTTGTTCTCCTTTTCTTATCATTTCTGTTGAGTTCATTTTTTTTTGTGTTTCTCTGCTTTGTGCAATTTGGTTTGATTATGGTTGCTTGAATGTTCACGTGATCAAGTCTGACTTTTAAATTTTTCTGAAGCTCTGCGGGCCTGTGAAGAATTGGAAACGTCCTCAAGATCCCACTGGAACTTTAAAAGGCTTTGGGTTTTGTGAATTTGAGAATGCTGAAGGAGTTCTCCGTGCACTGAGACTACTTAATAAACTGAGTGTCGATGGACAAGAATTGATGGTATGATCAAGTTCTTTTCTATTGCTGCCTATACTTCTCCTATCAACATTTTCTGTTGATAACCTTACTGTATTATGTAGAATTGGCTTTAAGCATCTGCACAGCAAGATGTCAATTCAATCCCATTTGTTATGAATTTGGCTCAACACAAAGTATGTTATACTGCTAGCTGATATCTAGATCATAAACTATAACTAATATTTAAGTTTGTATTTCTGCACAAGGTAATTTTTTTATTTTTTTGTTTCAATGACATCGGTCATGATCTTGTGTCTTCACTATCTTCGGATGTGTTCTCTGCCTTTGGGCAGCATGACCTTGAATCTTTCTCTAGTTACTCTTCCATCATAAGTTATGGAAGTTAAAAAGGATGAATGAACTTATCTTTGGTTGATTTCTGGTGGTCTTTATGAACATGCAGTTAAATGTTAATCAAGCAACTAGAGAATATCTTGAACGTTATGTAGAAAAGAAAAGTGAAAGTTTGAAGAGCATTAAAGAATCAGAAACTGAAGGTGCTGAGAAAGAAACAGTTAGTGCATCAGATGCTGAGACGGACGATATATTCAAGTCCTCTGAAGAATCTCCGAAGCCTTCCTCAGATGAACATAAAAGAGACGAGAATGAAATGAATAAGGAAAAACCTGATGCTGCTAGTTTTGGTCTTGTAACTGATGAAGACAGGAAAGCAGACCGTGAGGCTCTTGACAAGCTAGCAGGCATGATAGAGGAACGGTTGAAGAGCAAGCCACTGCCACCTCCACCACCACCCCCACAAAGACCTGTTGATGGTCCTGGGAACTCAAACTCAGAACAGCCTTCTGAGTCACGGGATCGGGAATCAGAAGAAGATCTTGCAAAGAATGGTGAGTGTTTCTAGCAAACTTGACTGTCTCATTGAAACACTTGTACCGTCTACTATGGTTTTCCTAAATGCCAATGACTTGCTTCATTTTCATTTTGCAGACTCAGAAGAGAAAAATGAAGATGAGAAGACTGCTGAAAGCAAACCTTCAAGTCAGCATGACAGGACTGAAACAAATTCGCCTGATAGGAGTAGAAGGCATGATAGAAACAAAGACCGTGAAACGAATCGAGAAAAGGAAAGGGAACTTGAAAAATACGAGCGAGAACGGGAGCAAGAACGAGCTAAGAGGGAGAAGGACAGAGAACACAGGAGTCGAGAGGATGAACGCAGGTTTAAGGCACACGAAAAAGAGTGGGAAGCTAGGGAGAAAGAGAGAGAGCATTGGCAGAAGAGAGAGCGAGAAAGAGAGAAAGAGAGGGCTCAGGAAAGGAAGTGGGAAATTATGGACCAAGAGCGTGATGGTGATGATGGGTACGGAAAAAAGAGGAAATACAAGACCAGCGATGAAGATAGGAGAAGGAGACAAAGGGAGAAGGAAGAGGACCAGGCCGATAGATTAAGAGAGGAAGAAGAGATTGCAGAAGCTAAGATGAGGGCCAAGGAAGAACAGAAGAAACAGCTTGAGGCTCTGAAAATTATAGCCGATCAACCAGCTAATGGACATGAGAAAGCTATTTTGCTGAATGAAACTAATACTGTTAACCAGGTTAACGTTGATATGTTTGACCATGAACCAAGTCATGAGACATATGAAGGTAAATCTTCCTGCTTAATTCTTGTTTCAGTTTTTTTCCTTTTTCCAATTGAAAAATTCCATCTTTTATCATAATATTTTTTTGCCAATAGCAGGTGAAGGGGTTTCACAGAATGGCATCAGTGACGAGTTTGTCGTATCATCTAATTCTGCTTCAGATGCGCAGCAAAATAGCAATTTGCCAGCTAGAAAGTTGGGTTTTGGTCTTTCAGGGTCTGGAAAACGAACTGCAGTCCCTTCTGTTTTCAAGGAGGATGAGGATGAAGATGCACACAAGGAAAAAAAGATGAGGCCTCTAGTTCCAATTGATTACACTGAGGAACAGCAAGTAGTTCAATCTTCTACGTCGGAAGATCCATCTGCAAACATGGTTGCTGCAGCAGAATTTGTGAAGCGTATTTCAACTGCGAATCCTAAAGAAGAGAAGTCTGATGTAGAAAAAGAAAAAAACAGGCGTTCTCATGAGAGATCGAGTCATCGAGACCGAAATAGACATGAAGAAGACACTACTAGAACCCGCGAGGAGAGTCGAAAGGACAATTTTGAGAGAGAGAGGTCAAATAGAACGAAGACACCAGAAAAACCGAAGCTCTTGAATGCTAAGCAGTTGATCGACACAATTCCAAAGTCCAAAGATGAGTTGTTTTCTTACGAGATAAATTGGGTGGTTTATGATCAGGTGACCCTCTTCCCTAAAGTTTGGTTTCTTGTGGCATTCTATTTTAGTGATAATTTGTCCATCGGAAAAGGTCACTATCATTTATTTATTTTTATGTTGTGAAAAATCAGTATGGTTGCGAGGAGTTGTTATACTCCGTTACACATGGCTATAATCTATAATTACAGAAACGTATACTAATCATGATCTACAGTACTTTTGCTTTGGTCCTCTGCTAAAAAAAGTTATCTCCGTACTTTACAGAATGCATTGCACGAGAGAATGAGACCGTGGGTATCAAAAAAGATTACAGAATTTCTGGGAGAGGAAGAGGTTTCACTTGTGGACTACATTGTGACTAGCATTCAGGACCATGTTGATGCAGGCGAGATGCTCGAGAGGCTCCAAAGCATATTGGACGACGAAGCTGAGATGTTTGTGCTGAAGATGTGGAGAATGCTCATATTCGAGATCAAGAAAGTGGAGAACGGCATACTGAAAAGTAAATAATTTTTGTTGCTGTTGAGGTAGTTTATATTTCCGAAGCACACCAGCCCCCTTTTCCTTTCTTTGTTTTAAAGATGGAATCGTTTGCAACCAATCATAATTTTACTATTTTCAATCTATTAGCTCTTAGATGCAGTTTCATAATCAGTGTGTAGAATCATGTTGTAATCATCCTATTTCATGCAAGAACAATAGAAGAATTCTTCTTTCTTTTCTTTTCTTTTCTTCTTGGAGAAGTTGCAATACATTGAAGGAAAATGGTGCCACACCTTTGTCTTGGTTAACAGATATTTTCAGATTTTAATGAAAAGTAAACTGAACTTCTCTTTTTACATGATGTATAGAATTAGGCATGCTTAGTTTTCTTCTTTGGCAAGTCTCTGGTGTGCATTGCAGTTTTGTCCTTTCTGATTTAGGATTTACAAAAAAATTTACAGACAACTCCTATGTTCTCAGATTAATTGTAAAGCCGAATACTATGTAATATGTCTAAAGATAATCGACAATTCTTATTAATTTTCTCAAAAATATTTTGCTCAAGTTTCCGGAGATTCTTACAAACTAAAAAATTCGAGTTACAGATGAATGCCTTTTAGTTCTCAAAATGATTCACTGCACAGGGTTGAATTTGACTTGCAATCTCACAAATGAAATTATAATCTGACATTTTCTTACATCCCCTTGAATATATTACACATACATTAGTACACATGGCTGTTAAAATTATAGAAGCAGTTTCACTGCTGGAATAAGCTGACTTGATACTAATGTACAACTATGGTACACACTACAAACTGGTAAAGCAGGTTCCTATATGTGTACATACATCTATTGACTTGACAGTGCCTGTATACCCGCAGTTTATGGAAGAAAAAAATCAGCTGTGGTTTTAAACCAGCTATTCTATCTATGGATACATGAAGCTCTATATTAATTATACAAGGGGGCAGGAAATTTTTCCCTCTGTTATATATCACTGGCAAAAATACGAAGAACATCAACTGTTGAGATCTTTCCTCCGCTTGCTAGTTCTACTCCTGGTTCTTGGATTCTCGGCTGAATCTGGCTCAGGGGTTTTTTGCAATGACGGGCTGCTAGGACTTGGAAGATTCTTGAGAAGTTTACTGAGAGGGGCTTCGTCTTCTAATGCACAACTTGGTTCGGGCATCTCGATTGAACCATTCTGAAGAGGTTTTTCGTAAGAAATGGCTGCGTCTAGAGAGTATATGCGCAAAGCAAGGGACGAGAGAGTGGTGGTTTTAGCTGCTGTTGAAGGTGATGACCAATACCACCAATCATTTCGCAAGTACTCGCTTCTTATGGTGTCCTCAAGTATGATCATTGCTTGAACCATCTGTAAGGACAAGAGAGAATGAAAGAACTATGAATTATGAAACCCGATTAAGCCCCTAGTGAAGAGAGGGAAATGAAAAGTGTGTGTGTGTGTATGTGTAGGAATAAGGAAGTCGTGACTAACCTCATAAATTGATTTCGCTGATTTAACAAATGCACGCCATGCATATCTTCTGCCTTCATTAGACCTAGACGTTCTTAAAGCATCTTGTGGCAGAGCAGCATCCATATCAAGTAAGTTAATCTTAAGAAACCTCAGAATTTCAGAAGCTCTACCGACTAATGGTCTTTGTGAAGATTCACGAATCAGACTACTTTTCGATAACCCGAGCAGTGCATTCTTGTTCTTCATGGAGGAAACATGTTCCCTTCCGCTCATCGAAATGGATTTCAATCTCCCAACACCAGATCCCTTCTCACCTAAGAAGGTTTCAGCACAGCTTGACAATCTACTCGATTCTTTATTGTCCTTTGTGTTCATGGCAGCACTGCCTTCATTACTCGAGTGATGCTGTTTACTACTCAAATCTGTAGGCATTCCACTAAGATAAAGGGACCCGCTTGACGAAAAAGATGGAATGCCACCATTACCAATAAGTCCTATGCTGTTCACCGCATCCTTGATCGAGCCAGGAACAACGAACCTGGTCATAATCTCCTCAAAATTAAACGGACAGTCAGCATAATATCTGTCAGCGAAAGAAGACCCGTCATTTTGCTTCTTACTCGTTGATGTCTGAAGAATGCCCATATCACCAGGGCGTTTCTCCTGTGAAGATACAATTTTCAACTTCTTGCGCTTAGAGACATCTTCAGTTGTCTGGCTTCTCTTAGGAACAGGTGCCGCTGGTTTGCAATTTTCTTTCAAATGCTGTCCTAGTTCCTCAGTGGTTGGAAAACTCTGATGACAAGAAGCACAATGGTTATTAGAAGGCCACAACAGCTCTAGGCACTCACATCTATACATTCGACAATCTGGACTTAGTCCAGAAGCTAGATTCTGACGAGCATCAGTAGCCCTGGTCCCCAACAGAGGACCAAATTTATTTTCCAAACTGGCCATTGCCTTTGTAGACAAAATATTAGCTGACGAGGCTTTTCTTTCGCTACGGTTTTCCTCTGCTTTGCTTAGGATGTGATTTTCAGTATACTGCGAGTCTTTCAGTTTGTTATTTTGCAATTGCAAAATAGACTCCTTTAATTCTCTCTCCCTTGGATTATTCTCTCTCAGCCATCCAACTAGTTTCTCAATCTCATCATCTGATTCATAGTACATCCATTTGTGAGAATCAGGAACACCAATGAATTCTTCAGGACACCTCTCCTTGAATGCCAAATCTCCACAAGCCATAATCCATGGGCGAGCACCAGGACAGTAAAAACCCCAGTAAACTCTGCCGTTAGAATCTCGCCCCAAGAAATCCTTTCGAAGGGATACCTTCAGCAGTTCCAATTCTATGGAAGCAATCGAGTCCCGCATACTGGAAATATCACTCTTAACTGTGGCCGCCTTGAGGCTGTTGTCTTGTGACGAAAGCTTATCAGGATTGCCACGAGATTCTTGAGCTGAACTTACAGGTGCAGGAATGGTAGATAATAGCGGAGGCTGATTAGGCTGTTCGTTTAAGGAAGGTCTTTCTTCCAGTCGTGTGAAGGCTGAGAGAGACGAAAGATGGCTGCCCTTTTCAGATGGTATTCTTGAGCTATTTTCAGTGAGAAGCAGATAAGATGATGCATCTGATTTCATATCTCCCCGTCCACCAGAATTGACTTTCTCTGTGCTCAACCCAAGCATGTCTTCCTTTGCCTTCAGGACCTTCAATTCGTAAGTGAGAGAGCGTAGTTTTTGCTGCAAATCAGCAGCACGGGAGGAACTTTGATCCATATGCTCTCGAATAGTAGCAGAATTTAAAGCCTCGTCAAACAAGAACTTCATGAAGAATATTCTCTGCACCAACAAAACACAGGATTAAAGAAGAGATCAAGAAAGGTTTGCATGCAATAATTTAAGAACTACAAGTGGACTATATAAAGCGGTCATAAGATTAAACACAAAGTTCTCTAGTTTGTTTGACCAGGACAGCCTCCTAAGCACATTGTATGTTGGTTTACTCGCAAAATGTTGAACACGAAGAAATGTTTGATGACTTACCTCCTCAATTGTGAATTCCCAATATTCTTTTATCTCCATCAGTTTTGCCAATCGAGCCAGTTCTTCCAAAAACTTGGACGTGAATTCCCCCTGATGTTTTCTTTTCCTGCATTGAGTTGCAACTGACCCATAGGATGTGCTGTAAGATATAGCCTGACCAGTAACACATGAAGGGCAATACCAGTTTCCTTCTGGAATTTTCAGAAGTGGAGGACTTAGACAATATCTATGATACTCAGAATCACATTTATCGCATAAGAGAACATTGTCATCGTCTTTGTCCATTCCACACACTTTACATATGCCTTCATCCCAAGGAGCTCTAGGAAGTGAGCTATTACACGCCTGAACAAGCAAATCATCTCTCTCTTTTATAGCATCAGCACTCAAATCACTAGCATTGACATTCTCAGCAATTTTATGGACAAAGGTCATGACCTGAGATAAAATACAAGCATATCAAAGCTCCGAAACACATCAATTGATCCAAAATAAATACCACATTGAAGCAGCCCAAAAAAATTCCCACAAAGACGCATATCAAATATCAAGAAACCCTCATTAAAACACAAGAAAACAACATCAACCAACCTCTTTCTCGTAAAGCTCTTCAAACTTTTTGGACAAGTTCTCAACCACGTCAATCAAATCAGGTCGATCACCATATGCAATGCGTATGTTGCGCCAAACCTACAAAAACATGAGTCAGAAACTAATGTATTTTAAGATCTACGACGTGATTATATACGCTTATAAAATCATTAGAAGTTGTATTCTTGTGCTACAATCCTTCTTAGAACAATAGTCAACCCATTATTGAATTACATACCTCCTGAACATCATCAAAAAATGTTTCATGTGAACCACCATAAGCTCCAGCAGCCAATCTGAGATCAATAGTCCTGAAGTCTAAAGGTCGAGACACCATTGCAGGATACCCAAGAACCCCTTCGTCGTCATTATCATTGGGGTTCAAAACTATCCTTGCCAAAAGATTGCAGAAGACTCTATCTTCGTCTGAAGAAGCAGTACGGTGGAGCACAATACGACATTGTTTGGTGATGAGATCAGCGAGATTGGTCTTAACCTTTATCTTCTCTTTCTTCTCAACCTTCTGCTGTGGATTTTCACTGCTCACATTTGCAAGGACTTGGATAACTGCTCTCTGCATTCGATCAGTAATGAAGAGTTAATGTCACATCATATTCGCATATACAACTCGCAATATGTGGGATTTGCAGAGAAGACGTCTTTTTTGAATGAAAAAATCTGAAATTTTTAACTCTAGACCAAGAAATTACCTTAGTTGGTCCTGATGCGTTACCCTTGTAAACTTCCTTGCTAATAGAGTGTTCCAGCATCTGCTTGGCCCATTCGGGAGGATTTTTCTCCAAAGCTTCGTTAATGCACCTTCGGATCCGGGCTCCAACATTTGTGGGCAGCTTTCTTACAGGTTCAAGCACTTGAGCCCACTCAGGTATGACAGAGTCATTCACCTCAACTGTCTGAGCACCAGTGGTATCAGATTCTCTCTCAGATACTGTAATCTCATTTTTACTCTTCAATGAACCAAATATTTCCTTCGTAGCATCTGCAAGAACCTGAAAAACAAAATGTATTAGAACATGATAACTCAATAAATGTTTAACAGTTAAAGGGTGAAGGTGCTATCTACAGAGGGTGAATTTGCAGGTTGCTTACAGTTAACACAAGTATAATAAATAAAAAAATAAAAATAAAGGACAGTAACACGCACCACTGCATCGCCCTCCAGTGCAGCTATGCCCGTAAGAGCCCCACAAAGTATTCCGCCGTCACCTCGCAGGCAATGGAAAACTTTCCCGCTCTCTCGGCTGGCAATCTCTGCAGAATCAAGATTTCCCTCCATGCACATCACAGCCAAAATGTATCTCCGAGAAATTTCATGCCAAGTAAGTCCATTGACAGGCAGCATATCGAGTTTTGCTTTCTTCAAAGCAGCCAAACTATCCAAATCTTTCTTCCTGCCTCGTCTTGATTTTATTTCTCCTGTATCAAGATTAGGGCATACATATGCAGATGCTTTTGATAAAAGTTCACCAACGAGCAGTTCCAGCAGCGAGCCAAGCATCTTTCCCAAGAGAAGACCCTTAGACCTACCAAGACAATCTCCTCCTGGTTCAGAAACCTTCGCACCACTAGAGAGAGCAGCTTCTCCAATGTCCAAATTTCCATGTCTTGAATCCAACGTGTAGCTTTCTGACCAAGGACTTACAAGTTCTGATTCGAATTCCTGAAAGGAAAAGGGTTTTCCAAGCCCTAGAACCTCTGTGAAACGCCACACAAGCTCCCAAACCTGATAACAGAGAGGGAAAAATAAGCATGTAGAATATATATAAATTTAATTAAACAAAAGGACTTCATGGTACCTGCAGAGCATCACCCATCAAATACAACGGAAGCTTCGAGTTAAGTGTCTTCCCCGGGGGACATGGACCTCGCTTTAAGACGCCTTCTGTGTCACTCAATTTTAAGAGAGATCTCTTAGACGTTTCAGAAGCAGTGTTTCCATTCCGTTCAGCCTGCAAAAACCCACTTCCGACTGTTTGTACTCCTGAATTATTTTTTCTGTCGTTCAGTTTTTTATATTCTGGACAACCAGTAACTCCAGGAAGTTGTTCTATAATCTCCTGAACAAAATCTGCATCTAATCCAAACCTGTCCTGGTTTAACCAAACCAACAGCTTTTCACAAGCCATGTTAAACTCGTTCTCATTCTGAACCAAACGAGGGATGCTCATCGAGACATCAGAACAACAGTATCTCGATAGAGAATCGGTACTGTCCGGGTTTTCATTCATTCCATATGCATCATGGCAGCAGAAAAACTTAACTACACCCTTCTGTTTATATATCTCATGGCAACCGTATAACAACGCCTTAGAAACCATCTCCCACACAAACGATGTTGACCTGCCCTCAACTTGAAATTCCCCAGTGGTATCATTTAGTCTTACAACATCACGTATGGAATTTCCTGTTCCCTGAGGAAGAAATAAATTTGAAGAATTGTCTTCTTGGGAGTTATAAACCTCATCTTCTCTCTTTGAAACAGAGACACAATTGTCTAGGCAGGGGGGGCTATCTTCATTCAGCAGGGTTATTGAAGATATACTATCATCATCAACCACCTGGGATGTGGCCAAATAATCTTTCCTCGCCATGTCATCCCCTTTGCAGGAAACTGGTCTTTTCTTTGAGAGGATAGTTGAGCCAACTGGTATCGACTGCATGGTGCATGGATACCTGTGAATCTTGAAAATGGGGCCGCAATCACCACCATCTGCAACATCACATACAAAAAGAGATCCAGTAATCCTATCATGCCAGCTACATCTGTAACCAACAGGCCATATTTGGTCGGCGTTATGGTATGAAGGCCGTTGATCAACACTGCCAGCTGATATAAGGCAGAAGTCCTGAAATTGAACTGGGAAGCCATCCTGAAAAACAGAGAACACAAATTCAGATTATAACAATAGCACAGGAAACCAGCATAAATCCCCAAAACAAATAGGTGAAAGTGTAAATTTCGGTAAAATTGAGTAACAATTTGTAGTTAAAGCATACACTCACAGGGAAACCATCTTGCTGGCTGCTATTTCCCGGGAACCCAGGTACCTTCATACTCTTGTTATAATTAGTTTCAGAACCAGCTATCCCTGAGCTGGAAAAGAAACCATGGCTGTTGCAGTCCCTCAGAATCTTGTTTCTTTGGCTGCAATTTTGAGCTGCCAGAAAAACTGAGTCTTTATTTGCTGGATGAGTTCTGAATATGCTCGGGATATAGGCATATTCGTTGCTTCTATTATCGGTCTCCAAACAGCAAAACTGTGATGGCAACCCTAAGCGGCTAGCGACATCCTCCATCGACTTGAACCTACTTCCATCAGGTGCTATATAGACAGCAGAGGTTTTGTATCTTTTATTGCAGAATTCAAATTCCACATGCCAACCTTCTCCTAAAGAGCCTGCTCTTTGAGAAATATATTCTCTAAGAGTTTGTAGATACAGCATGTTTGGACTCTCAGCTGTAAACTCTGATGGAGTAGCAGATTTTGTCGCAATAGGTGATGTCTTTGGAAGATTATGCCTAATATCCTCCAGCACAGGATTCAGTTGCCTTCTTGTGATGTGGTGGAAGAAAGAACTCATTGTGCCCTGCAATCTGCAAATTGGAAATACTTGAGATTCAATGAGATGTAGAATGAAAAAAAAAAATTGATTGTTGAGATTAAATATAAATATGCAATTTAAACATGACGGCAACGGGGATGACATTAAATTCAATGCCATATAAAAGACTTGCAGAACATTAAGACAATTCAAACTTCTTGATTTTGTGAGGTCGTAGACGTTAATAGGAAAAATGCATGAGTATATCTATAGTAGCAAAAGTAAATGTATAAGAGATGAATGTATAATAAATTGATGGCAGGTTGCGGTTCCGCATTTAAGGCTAGCATTAACACCAAATAAACGTGTCCATTACATACACTCTCAGAAGATACATGTGAACAAGATATAAAACATGGAAAATCAAGAATGGGAATTGTGGAACTATATATGTCAATCACAACAACACAACAATCATGAAAATCTGATATAATAATAAAGCAAAGAAACGTTAAAGACAAAACAACTACAGGCCTCTAGTTTTCTACTTGTGAGTAACAAGGATCGAGTAGTTATACTATTCAAAGACACAAATCTATCATTAACATGCACTGTGGAAAGTTTCAATAATTAAAACATGCATTATATACAAAAGGGGCATATTAGCTAATTGAAGGCTACATTTCCTCTATTTGTGCATTTACATATATTCTTAATACTACATTATTATAATGCTGAGTTAACTTTCAGGGCTGGGCATTGACATTGTTCTAACTGTTGTATTTTTCATGGAAAGAGCATAAATAAAACGAAAAAATACATGGACACGTATATACACACACACATATATATATATATATATATATATATATATGTGTGTGTGTGTGTGTGTGTGTGTCAAAGATTGGAGTGTAAACTAAACAAAGAAAGAAATACGAACCACTTCATAAAACTTGTCCAAAAATATTTTTATTCTTTTACTCTGCCTTGGGAAAATAAATCATATTACCAAGGTACATACGCTAATTTCACGGCATTTAGACGTTTGCGATTCAAATTTAATGCAAACCATACAAAGAAACCTATCACATAATTCACATTCAAGCATTAAAATGCATCGCCCCTGATAACATACATTAACTAGGCTCAGCTGTAAGTTGAATTCATGTGTGGAACATACAACGGAGAAAAAACAAATTCACATTCGGTTCGAATATTGATAATTCAGTAGTAAATGTTTTTCGGCCCAAAAAATCATTTATAAGGGCCTCCGGAACTGAAGATTTTTGGCCCAAACAAGTTATATGGGTGTTAGCCCAACTTCCGAAAGCGATACAGGAAACCCTAGATTTAAAAGGGAAATGGGGAGGCATTGGAAGGTTAAAGCACCAAAAAATAGAGTAGCCGCCACATCCCCCCTTATTTAATCCCTTTCCCCTTCCTGCATTTCTCATCACCATCCAGACCAACTGGTAAGCACTTCTGCTTTATTTTTTTCATAAGGTTTTTCCATGATAGCCAGTGCAAAGTGCTTTCAATTGCAAATGCAATGTAGACAGATGATAAGAAAAAAAATCATGTTCTTATAATTCTTTTTTCATTTTGTCATGATTCCTTGACCAGAAAAAAAGGCAACTGGAACAAAGATCTGGATCGATGAGAAGGCATTTTTTTTCAATCCATGGCAGAATGCAACCGGAACGTAACAGACGTATCAAAACAGGTATTTTCTTTTCATTAATGTATTAAACATGCCTATTTATGCTACCGATTTGGTGTATCTTTTGCCCCTTCTTATCTAATTTTGAAAAATAATTCAGTTTGTTTGAGCATGAAAATGAACATCAATAACTCCAGTCTAAGATTTAGTACAAAAAATTACCCAACTCAATTGGCCCACTGGTGGTCACATTACACATTTTATATATCATTTAATAAAATTAAAAAGAAAAAAAAATCAATAGTTTTGTACCTTTCACCTCTGAAAGATCACCGATAACTCAAACAATCACATACAAATCAATCAAGCACGTAGAAGAACCAGAAAAAGCACACACAACCACTTAAACAAAAGGAACATCAAGCATTTAAAGATAATTAAAAAGAAATGAAGAATTAAAGGGTAAAGAAAAAGGTAAAAAAATCTTACTGGCCACCACCATTTCCGTCCCGGCCAGCCGGGACAGCAACATCATCCACCTCCTCCGTCTCGAGAGGAGGTGAGGCGTTGATGTCAAAACGCCCCATATCAACTCCGCCGCCGCTGGTGCTGACTCCGGCGTCTTTTTTCAGCAAGCACCGGAAGCATTTAAACTGCTGCCGCTGCTCCTCCGTCGCTCTGGCAGGAAGCCGCCCCACTGGTACCCCCTTCCTGCACACAGAACAAACGGAAATGCTAGCACTCCCTAAAACAGCATCGTCAAACGCTTCCCGCGGCGACGGCATCGGCGTTTCGTTGAGATCTATAGGGAACGCCATTTTGGCGCTCTCATTTCTGTTGATGTTTTGAGCATCCATTTATCAGGGGTAAATTATTAATTCAACAAAAAAAATTCACAAAACTCACAGCTACCACCGAGTAGCGTAACAAAAAAATTGGGGCAAATATAAAATCGATGAATAAAGCAGAATTCGGTGGGAGGGAAGAAGAATTGGAGTCTGCAAAAAGGGGGTTTTCGATGGGAGAAATGGAGAAAGGAACACCGAGTGAGAGTAGTGACGAAATTGGTTAGGTAGAAATTAAAATCCCAGAGCAGTAAAGCACGGAAAAAACGGGAGCGGTGAGAGAGAAAGCTCTAGAGAGAGAAAGAGAGAGAATGGGGACGAAACAAGGAATCAATTCTGAGTTGTTGTTAGGAGAATTTTGGATATATAGAGAGAGAGAAGACGAAGGGGCGAGCCGGCGGGGGTGGGGGGTGGGGGTGGTGGGGGTGAGTGCCGCGGGCGGGGATTCTTGAAATTGATGTAGAAAGAGAAACCGGGGAAACGGGGGTGGCGTGGGGTAGGGTTTATGATGACGAAATTAGCCCTCGTTTTAGTTGGAAGGGTAATTTCGGGTTTTTGGAAAATTGGAGTGGGAATGACAATATTACCCTTTCTTGTGGATTTATTTCCTTTTTTTTTTTTCTTTTTTCCCTTTTTGGGCTTGGTGGGAATTTCAAAATTTTGAACAAGTAAAATATTTGAATTATATGAGGGATTAGGAATTAATGCTTGTTTGATTGCATTTTTTTTCATACTGATAAGTGATGAGCTTAGCTTTCATTTATCATATGATATTACAATCAAATTGAGTATTAATTGATTAAAAATAACATGTCATGGATTAGTAGATATTATCATATTATCAATTATAAATGATTTGGAGTTCCCTTATGATATGGAATATAGTTTTGCAAATTGAAAAAAACTTCCTATACTATTATCATAAGTTCCAAATCATTTATTTGATTATATATTTATATGTATAATAAATTATATGAATTAATAATTACTCCTGAAAAGTAATGGCGTTTCCGATACATCTCAACGAAAGGCCAATGTCGCCACCTCGGGAAGCACACTATGTCGTAATGAGGGAATTGCTAGTGTTTTTCGATTGTTATGTGGGTATGGATTCAGCGGAACTACAAAAGATGAGCAGCAACCTTTGGAATAAAAATACTTCGAATGTGTTTTGCTAATGTCATGCTAAATTAAATGCCATTTTTCTTCAAACTCTAATATTATAGTTTTGTGATATTTTTTTAGATTTACTAAAAGTTTGCTGTATGATTGAATTCATAAATTGGAGTGTTATAATTATTTTTGATTAATATGTAATTGCAACTTGATGAATTATACTTGTATTCTTTTTTTTTTTAAATCAATTAGAAGTTATATACTTCTCAAACATGACAATAATTCACATGTTATTGCGAGTTAACGACGTAATTCAAGGCTTAATCCCAGAAGCTACGATATGTTGGCTATTCAAGATCAGTACGAAAGGTTGTATCGTGACGCTTGCAATTAAAAGATACTGTCTTATAAATATGTGTTTTATATTTTTTTTCAGCATTTTTATGTGCTTGTTAATTTGGAATTAAACATGTTGAAGTGTAAAATGATAATTTCACAAATTTTCAAATTCCATACTATTCAACTTGGTTTAAATTGGATAATTTTGAAATTGAATTGACGAAGGGTAAAATAGTAATTCAATATATTCTAATTTATTTGGCAAGTTAATTTAAATGAGATGGACTGAGCTGGATTTAACATTTATTTACACATTTAATGAGAAGACAAAATGTGGATAATATGAAATTAAATATGCTGAATTGTCTTTACAAAAATCTGTAAATTTTAGAAAAAAATTAATTAGTCCGAACCAGATTTAAAATCTGAACTTAAACAACTTTAAAGGTGAAAATGTCATTCACTAATTCTATATTTTCAACAAAGCAGATTTTCATTTCAAACTGGATGAGGTAATTTCATATGCACATTAATGAAAATAATAAAATTGCCAAAATATGTATAATCTAATAATTAATTATATTTTTAATATTTTAACAAAGCAAAATTTAATTTTGAGTTATATGGATAAACTCACATTTAATGGAAATAGCCAAAATATCAATATTTAGATAAACTTGTAATTATATTTCCAAAGTATGTGTAATAAAATTAATAATATTTATTTTTTTAACAAAACAAATTCGATTTCATTTTGAATTTTATGGGTAAACACATTTAATGAAAATAGCCAAATTTCAAGACTTAGATAAATCTGTATTTATATTTCCAAATTATGTATAATAGAATTAATAATACTTTAGTTTTTTAACAAAACAAATTCGATTTTTATGGGTAAACACGCATTTAATGAAAATAGCCAAATTTCAAGATTTAGATAAATCTGAAATTAGTTTTCCTATATTTGTATATTCTAAATTAATGAAATTGTATTTTTGACTTTTTTTTAGAATTGTATGGATAAGCACATATTTAACAAAAATAGACAAAATCTAAAGATTTGGATAAATCTAAAATTAAGAGTGAAGGGCAAAAATGTAATTGGAGAAAAGTTGGTCGTCCCTTCGGCATGCTTGCCTGGTGTCCGATGAACGTGCACAGTTGGCGTGGCGAAGACTAATGGGACAAGTGCAAACCACGCGCGTCTCAGAGCGTTGCTTCCAACTAAAGCAAGAAACTCGCGACGATGTCGGGAAATCTGGAAATCCCGTAAGGTTGTACAGTACAAGTCACCAATGCGTCCCCAGCTCACATGCCTTAAATTGGAGATTTTCTTCTATTTTGGTCTCATTCTCTAACAACAGTACAACTATTTCAAACTGAATCCGAGTTTAATGCTACTTTCTTATTTAATTTTCAAATTAAATAATTCTTCGTATTTTAATCTTGAAATTTCAAATTCGCATAAAAATATTACATCGAGGCATCATCGTACATTTATACAAATTCTTTTCAAGGAGAAAACATCAGTTACAAATACAACATTTTCAATTTCCAATTTCTAATTACGAATTCGGAAAAACATAGCAAAAAATACAAACAAAAGCAAATTTACAACACCCAAAGCCACGAAACAACAGAGCCGATAGCCAACCCGACGACCAAGTACAAAACGAGCACAATCCCAGCAGTCTCCGCATGCTGCAACAACACAGTTTTCGGAGCCAAAATCATCAACACACAAGTAAAATACCCGTTCGTCAATCCCAACAAACACGTCAAAATCGTCACAGGAATCTCCGTTTGAAAAAAATCCGGACCATGCAAGCAAACATAGAAAATAGGCAAGAAAAGCAGCCTCCCGAACGAGGCACCGATAGCAGCTTTCGCATTCTCCATCAGATAAAGTGGGGTCAGAGTTTTTCCGATAAGATCGAACACATTATAACTCGCGATTAAAATAATCGGATACCAGTCTTTAAGAGTATCCGAGTGGACATCCTCCGTGACTGAACCGGGGAATATACTTAATGTGACGACGTATATTATTAAAATACCGGAGCCGTACCATTTGACGGACCCCACTATGTCCCATAGCGTTGACCTCCATAGCTTTCCGGTGATATCGCCTTTTTGTTCTTTTTCTTCGGTTACGGCTAAGCTTTTTAAGTTCTTGTAGTATTTGACGACCGGGAGCCTGTGTGCCACGTTGTAGAAAACGATGTTCAGAAGCATTACTACTATGCTGACTATGAAGTATACGTTCGCACTTTGTCTTAGTCCGTCCGCGTCTTGTGGGTATATTGCCTTGGTTGAAACTCGTAAGATTGAGACAAGGACACCTGCAGTTGGAATATTCAGGTATTCATTTTTAGCAAGACGACAAAACTTGGCTGAATAGCAGAATCGATAAACTTATTAGTCCAAGCTCTTTGACATAACAACAAGGTCATGTTCGATCTGTAGATCAACGTTATGCATCTATACTAACTTAGTAAGTAACTTTTCTCATAAATGGCATTTTAGTAGTGGCAACAACTTAAGGTAACGGTAGGAAAATAACTACAGCACAAACAGCTATGTAGAAAAGGCAAATCATCGATATTACGCGCACAATTACAAAGTTGCATAAATAGCAGATAATTTCCCAACCATATTCGTGTCTGCCTAAATTAACGAAAGAATCCATGTCGAAAAGGCAAAGCATCTATATTTTCCCAACCATATCCGTGTCTGCCTAAATTAACGAAATAATTGTGACTTTGCGAGTTATTGGCATAGAACTACAACTTAGAAGTACTACGGCGGAAAATCGTTAAATGTTCGACAATGTCGCCCGACAGGTGAACTAGCTATCAAGATCTCGATAGTAATAGAGATCAACATCGACAAAAACTATCAAGAAAATGCAATAAACAATCAGTAGCAGTTCGGTTTGCAGCTCAATTGTTTAGTCTTTCCTATATCTTCAAATCTATTTCGATCAATTCGTGTCGAATACAGCAAAACCGTAAGTAATACCGTGTTAACATAACTCCAGACTCAGTTCAGTAAGTTCATATAAGGAACCAAATTTCAATTTGACTAAAGATTCAACCTCTTCCACATTTTCTATAACTAAACCCCCAATTAAATCATCGATTACAAAACCAGCACCCACAAAAGAAAAATTGAAAATTAAAAACCTAATTATCGAAAAAAAAACAGAGGAAAATTATTTACCAGAAGCAGCAGTTCCAGCAACGACAGCTTGCATATACCTCTCAGGCAACTCACCGGCGTTCCCAACTACACCGCCCTGCACCAATCCATCAGCCACCCCACACAATGCAACAACCCCCACCGTCGCGTAATACCCACCGTACACCCCAACTCTTCCTGCCACATACCAAACATCAATCAGCGGCACCGACACCAGCGCCACCAGGAACAGCGCATAACCTACATTAATCCTCACGACGGAGTTGGATTTGTGAGCGAATGCGATGATGAACAGCAGAGAGGTGAGCCCTACGAGCATGTAGACTATGGCGAACACGCGATCGATCGACTCCCCGGGGTACAGGTAGGTGAAGTAATCGACGGCGGTGATGAATGCGTTCCATGGGAGGAGGTAACCGACGCCCAATGTGAAGTATATTATGTAGGCTAAGTGGAACGAATCTTTCGGGATCTTGTCCTGGTTGTTGGTTGATTTGGGGATCAAGTGGATTGCGGATTCTGAGTCGCCTCCGGCGGCCGCGGCGGTGATTGTTATGCCCATCGGCGGTCGTTGGGTGGTCCTCACTCCGATCAGTTTGTGGTGGTTGGACTTTTTGGGGATTTGCAGAGAGATAGCGCCTTGTTTGGACTCTTATTTTCGGAAGTCATTTATAAATAATATGATTAAATACAAATTGCAACCTTGAATTATTAATACTATTACATAATATTTTTCTTTATTATAAAATATGACAAATTGGTCCCTCAACTTGATCGTCAATTATTAAAAGTGTCATTTCGTCGAATTTTATAGCACATGGGTATACTGTATATGCGACGCTGATGATAATACATGTGCGTAATTTTGTATTTAAGCCTAAATTATATGTCGCGTGTTTGGGATAAAAAATACATTCAAATAACGAATTAATCCTTTATTACAATATTTTTTTAACACTTATATTAATTTATTTTGCATTCTTGAAATATAAAATAAAGTCATGAGATTTAAGTTTTTTATTCAGTATATAATTTGCGATTTCGCTTTGGATCCAAAATTAGGTGATGTGTTTAATATTTTAATACTCCATGACTTTGCAGGTTTTATGGGTAATTTAATAGATTAATGATACTTCTGGCAAGTGGGAATAATATAATAAAAAGGTTAGGGATTGAGATGCAAAGGGAAATGTCAAATGAGGGTCATATGGTTAATAACCTAAAATGTGTAGATAGACCTCAATATAATATTAGCTTGGTGATGTGTCATTATTTGCATCACAATTTATTAAAAAAAGTTTATATAGTTTTATTTTATGGAATTTGAAAGTATAATTTATAGGTACGTTATTGGGTCTTTTGAATTTTGAATTATAATATTGATTGGTTAGGTGAATTTATTATCTTATTATTTTTAAAAGAGTATTTTAATTGTCTTAATTTTATTGCTTCTATTTTCTTTGAACGTTGTTGTAATTTGTTTTAAACAATGTCTATTTTTTATTAATTAAAATTATGCATGTTCCATGCATCACACGTGGAAATTAACCGCCATCATTAGACAAAATTCCAAAAAAAAATTTACTTCTTTTATTTTTTATTTTTTTTATTTCTGGGTAATTACGACCACCCATTAACTATGAATCTTCTTACACGTCCACTTTTACGGTGTCAAATTCAGTAGAATCTTCTAGATTATGTGGAACGTTCTCTAGTTTGTACTCGTTTTGTCCAAAACATGCAGTTTCTGATGCATCACAATCGGATATTTACAAGCCATGAGACATATCTTATATCATCTTGTTAGAAAATGTGGAACTCGAATATGGTAAAAGGGGAACAAAATGGAGAATATTCCACATAATCTAGAAAATTCCACTAAATTTGACACCGCAATGATTGACTTGTAAGAAGATTAATAGTTTAGGGGGCGGTGGTAATTACCCAAATAAAATGAGTTTTTTCGTAATTTGACCTAACCTCAGGGGTGTCCGTTATTTATCCTAAAATTTTCTTATAGGGGCCAAAGACTAAATTTTGTAATCCTTAGGGGGTTTATCCATCAAGTCAACTCCAATTGAATTTCTGAGAAGATGAATCCAGTGGGTAAAAAAGATGGAAGAAGAAAACAAGAAAGGTAAGAAAATGCGTACAGTTAATCTTTTGCTGTCATTTTTTTGTAACCATGCCATGTGTTTGTTAGAATGCCTCAATGAAACTTAGACACCATTTCCATATCAATTGGTTGTCAACAAGAACAAATTAAATACTCAGAAAGCATCCTAGATCTCTTTCTTTATTCAATTATTGAGTTAAAAACAATTTTTTTTTTTAATATTTAATCATCAAAATACTCGATTAATATCGTTCTCTTTGTCCTCACATGCTTGTCCTTTTGCTTCAAGCAACAAAAAACTAGATATGAGTATATTTTTAGTAGGGGTGTAAATCGGACAGATCGGATCGAATCGGATCAAATTAAATCGAATTAGCCCTTTCGTAAAAAAATCCGATTTTTTTCGAAAGTTAAAAATTAGTTCCAATTCCGTTCCTAAAAAATCGGAATTTCGGAAATTGAAAGGAAAAAACTTGTCCCGATATCGGAAAAATTCGGACTGGAATCTCGGTGGAATTCGGAAATTTCCAATTTTTGCTCACCTTAAATATAAAATACATAATAATATTAATATTTTAATTGTAATATTCCTTAGTGAATTTTTTTTGTAATATTCCGATTTTTTTTTTGGATTTTTTTTCGGAATTTTAATTGAATCGGAAATTATAATCTCATATATATTCCAATTCCGATCCAAATAATTTAGGAAAAAATGGAAGTCGGAATTTCGGAATTTCGGAATTCAGATTAAAAATATTGTTCCAAAATCGGAAAATTTTGGATCGGAATCGGTGGAATCGGAAGTTTCGTTCTAATTTCCACTCCTGATTCTTAGTCATCATACTTTGCAGTTTGCCTTGTTCTTGGACTTGTCTTTTACTAAACAAAGACAGGTTCAAAATGTTGCATTAGACTTATTCAAAATCATTTTTAATAAATGAATCCAAATGCAACGATGTATGACCGCTCCATTTGTCGTAAAACCACTTTCTTTCGTCTCTGTTTTATATAGCAGTTCGTCCTCCCGTAAAACATAAACAGTTTCGTGTAATCGTTTCATCTTTTCAAGAAAATGAATCACCGCTGCTACGTTAGATACATTCTAGCCGTATCGATCGTTTTTCGTTTCTCGTTTCTGCAAACTCTAGCCGATAATTGTTTACTAGATACGGGAATTCCCTTGTCTTGGAATGGCTCTGAAGGTAACTGGGGTGGATTTCTAAGCAGTAAAAGCTGTGGAATACCATTCGAAAGATATTTATACAGCCTGGCGAAAAAAGCCGACGCGAGTGGAGAAATATTTCCGAACATCACACAGCAGAAGTATTGTTTGAGCAGACTGAACACATCTGAGAAAGATGCTTTCATCTGTGGTATTGAGAAGCTGACGAGTGGAAACGAAGGCTGCTCCGATTACTCGGTAAAAGACGTTGCGGTCGAGCAAGAAAACGGGTTGCGGAACCTCGATCAAAGTTGCAAGAATTTACGATCAGAATCAGATGAAGGGTGCAATTCTTGTTTAGGGGTGTGGGAGAAGATGGCTGGAGAAGGCGACACCTGCCGATTTTCGGTGCTCGTTTTATTGACCAGTCGAAGAATTAACGAAACGGGGTGGATCGAATCGATCTATACTTGCCTTGGAAATGGAACTCCTATAGGTATAGTTAGCATAAATCTTGAAATACTATAAAAGAACATTGTTTTTTTTTTTTCAAATGTTTATTCCTAAGGTACTGTTTGGCATGCAGATGATAAAGCAGAACAAGGAAAGAAAATTACATTCATTACAGGTATATATATATATATATATATATATATATATATATATATATATATATATATATATATATATATATAAATTAATTTGCCTGTTATGAATAGAAGAAATAATCAAACATATTTGGTGCTTACAGGTGTGGAAATCGTGGCCGGTGGCGTCGGGGTTATTTTGGTAATTCTAGCTATTGTGTGGCTGATCTTGTATACATACAGAACCAGAAGAAAACCTCCAATAGAAAGGGATGGTAATGAATATATATGTATATATACATACATGTAAATTCTGTTGTGGTTGGTGCATTAGATTTACTATCGTAAAAATAATTTATTTAATTTCCCGTGTTTTTCTACAGCCCGAGACGCCTCGTTTTCTGTAGAATCCAGCAGTGTAACGATCTCTCTAAGAGAAGTTCATTTAGCCACAGATAATTTAAGCGCATCGAACTTCATCGGTCAAGGAGTAGCAGGTAAAAAGCCACCGAATTCCGACAAATTAATTAAACTAAAGAAATATAAAATGCTGCAATTATGTGGTTAATTTTCTTTAGGGAAAGTGTACAAGGGCATTCTATCGAACGGGCAGCTGGTGGCGGTGAAGCACATTATAAACGACGGCCAAATGGAAACGTTTGTAAGAGAAGTCACGAGCCTATCACATGTCAAGCATCCGAATCTCGTCGAACTGTTAGGCAATTGTGATGGAGAAGATGAAAGCTTTCTCGTTTACGAGCTTTGCCACAATGGAAACCTCTCAGAATGGCTATTCGGTATGTATACTCATATACGTACACATATATGTATATATATATACATACAATGTTAAAACACTATTTGATATGATAACTACATTTTTTTTTGCATGAAAAAGGTAAACATAAGTTTCTGAATTGGATCCAAAGACTCGAAATTGCAATCGACTGCGCAAGAGGACTCTGGTTTCTCCACACGTACACGGAAGGCTGCATCGTCCATCGCGATATTAAGGTAACTATTTTACTAAGTGAAGATTAAAAAAAAACAAAAAATAGATGAAAATTTTCAGTGGTCTTTTTTGTAGCCGACAAACATACTTCTCGGAACAAACTTCGAAGCAAAGCTATCGGATTTCGGATTATCGAAAGTGATTTGCATGGGAAATTCGTACGTGAGCTCCGAGGTAAGAGGAACATTCGGTTATGTGGACCCGGAATACCAAAAGAACAGACGCGTACATCCTTCGACCGATGTTTACAGCTTCGGAATAGTGCTTCTGCAGCTTTTATCAGGGCAGAGGGTTATTAATATGAATGTCAACAAACCAATGCCTCTGAGTAAAATGGTAGGGCAAATTTTTAATTAGTTCAAAAAAAAATTGTTTTTTTTTATTTTTTTTTATTTTGTTGATTTTATTTTTAGGCAAAAAATCTGACAAAAGGAGGGGATATAACGGAATTTGCTGACGGAAAACTGAATGGAGAATATTCCGTTGAGTCGTTTGAGTTGGTGTTTAAGGTGGCTTTGTCGTGTACTGGGCTTAAGCAACAGCGGCCGTCTATGGGAAGAGTCGTGGCGGTGTTGGAGAAAGCTCACCGTATTTCGCAACGAGTTAGGTCACTTAATTTCTCATTTCAGTCTGTGTAAGAAAGAAAGAACCGATTTTCCATCTGAATATGATTTCCAACATTCAAATGCATACACTGAGTACAGGAAAAAAAAAAGAGGGTGAAATTGAAATTATTTTATTCGTCAATTGAAACTCATTTTCACTTTAGTTTTTGGTCTTCAATCACTTTGCCTTAATTTTTCCTCATAAAAATGCTCTCAAGTGGATATTACATTATAGTTGCTACCACTTGAAATGCTGACATTGTTTTTCCGACTATATAAACCTCTATGTTCGATATACAACCTTTTGTCTCGAAGTCGAAACAAACTCATCATGGTAATCAACCATGTCTTATGGCCTCAATTATTTACGGTCCTAATTTATTTTTCGAGTTTTAGTAATTCTGATCCAGAACATATCCATGATTATTGTGTTGCCGACACAAAAACGCCACCCTGCTGTACTCCGCCTCGTGGGACCGCACCACACTCTCGACATTGCATTCTCCTAGACTTTGCATCACCAGAATAACCATTATTAGAAAACTTTTTAAATTTGTTAGGGTTAACAGACTTACCTGATTGAGAGGAATTTCCTCTATTCTCAAATTTTTGACGCAGACTTTCGAGGTTATTTGACATAATTGCTAAGGATTCTTCAACATCAATGTCACACTCATGAAATGTTTGGCCTTGTGAGATGCCATGGGAAGCTTCAGCCTGGAATGCCACATTCTTCACCTTTTTCTTTTCTCGAATATTTGCTCTAAAATTCATTTCTTGGGTTTGCAGTTTACCCATGAGTTCATCTAGCTTTAGCGTATTGATATCTCTCACTTCTTCGATTGCTGCAACTCTGTAAGCGAATCTTTCTGGTAATGAACGTAGTGCCTTTCTTACCAACTTTGTTTCCGAGTATTGTTCACCTAGTGCATACGATTCATTTGAAATATCACACAGCTTAGCGTGGAAATCAGCAATCGTCTCGTCCTCCTCCATATGAAGACTCTCAAATCTTGTGGCTAGCATCTGCAGCTTAGATTTTTTAACAGTTGATGTGCCTTCATACGTCACTTGTAGGATCTCCCATGCCCTTTTTGCTGATTCACACGATGCTATCAGTTTGAACTGATTGTCACCAACGCCACTGAAAATTGAGTTTATCGCCCTTGAGTTGTAATTGGCAAGTAATATCTCTTCATTAGTCCATGCTTCTTCTGGTTTTACCGTTTGCATACCATCTTTTCCTTTAGCCATGGGCGGGGTCCAACCAGTCACGATAGCACGCCAAGCTCGTTCATCAACGGACTTGATGAACATCTTCATCTTCGATTTCCAGTAAGAGTAATTTGATCCATCCAAGAGAGGTGGTCGTACTGTAGACGCTCCTTCACGATGAAGCATATCTGCACAAAACAAATAAAGAATTAAATCCCAAAATCTCACTAAGTGTATCTAGTGACAGGCTCTGATACCAATTGTTAGAATTTATTTCGTGCAGATATAAATTATTTGTGCCAGATTCAGTTTTTCGTTACTGTTGCGTGAAGTGTTGCAACAGTTCGTGAAGCAGTTCGTAAAAACAGAAATAAACGAGACACAAATTTTAATGTGGTTCGGATACAATTGTACCCTACATCCACGGGGACCTGCAAATGAAATTTACTAATTTTTAGTTTTACGAATACAATAATAGGACTTAATCAAAATACAAAGACTCCCTCTTTGTTGACGCCGTTCTTGTATACTACGCTGAATTATAAATCTTCAATTTGCAGCACGTCCCTTGCTCCGCACGGTTGAACTCCCTTCAACGCTGAATCCCTCAGTCGGCGGATCGATCTCCTCCCGAGATCTGTTTAAGCCCCTCTCCCGAAGAACCGATCTTCTTTTTATGTAGACGAAGCAAACTTGTGATACTCGTTGAATCTTGGTGTCTTCACCACAAAGCCTTGAAGCCGATATATTTTCTATGAAAATCACGTATCACGATGGAGCAATAAAAACAAGAGGAAAAAAATATATTTTCTCTGAATTCTTCTCTCGATTAAGATCAAAAGATCTGGAGCAGCAACGTAAGAGCAGAAAATAATTTTTCTCTCAAAATAAAAGGGACGGCCTCCAAAGACGTTGATGCTCCTCCTTTTATACTTCCTTTTGAATAGTAGAGCCCTGTGCAAATGTATAGCCCATTAGGTTATTTTTATTCTCACGTAAGGAAGAAGAGTTGTGAAACAAAGGAAAGTCTTTTGTCAAGAAAGTTCCTTGTTAATCAAAACACTTAGGCAATTTAATAAATTAATGACAAAATAAGAGTTTAAACGAACTAAGGAAACTTCCCTAGTTTTTATACACGGTTTTCACACACGTGCTGAAAAACCGAAATTAGAATCCTCTCGGATTCTAACAGTTGTTAGAAATTTTGTTGGATATTATGGTGTTTTTTTTGTTTTTTGTTTTTTTAATTAAAATTTAGTAGTTATTAATTTTACTTTTATCGACGTGAATGTTCTTATTTTGGGAATATTGTGAAATTATTTGAAATTTTTCGCTAAAATTTGAAAATTTTCACCGCCGCTGCTTCATTAGGGCTGAAACATCAAAATATTTATCCAATTCTGTTTTCGCTTCGTCTATTGCGTTGTGCAGTTTGTCGATTAGCTCTTTCGTTGCAGACATGTACACTCCGGCGGAGCAGCCTCTGTTTATGGGCGTGTCCATGTCAAGCTCCATCTTCTTTCGATCCTTCTGAACATACACATCAATCAAAACTTAGATTATTAAATAAATTGAACATGTACAAAAATAAAAATCAGATCTTTAATTCCATGTTTTCAACTAATTAGCAATTACTATCATTGTTCAATTTTCTTTACGACTAATAACTTCCTGATTTCCTTCCTAGAGCAGCAAATTCTCTCTTAGACCAAAGAAATTCAGATTATAAAGTAAGAAAATTATATAAGCAAAACCCACCCCCGTAAAATCTCAAATGGCTAAAAAAGTCCCCGTGTTAAAAATATTAGCAAAAACCTCCATGTGAAAATTAGTCAAAGTCAGAAAGGTCCTTGCGGGGTAATTGTTGTGTTACACGCGCGGATTGTGCGACTCTTTGTTATATTTTTGTCATGAAAAGTCCTAAATACCCTCTAAAATTATTCTATAACTAAACATAAATTCATTTGGATTTAAAAATAAATAAATCCAACTTTTTGGATGAAATTGCAATTTAAAAAAATTCTCTACACAGCTCTTCCAACACCATTTCATCGTCACCATCAAACCATCATTCCAATACTGACCCATTCTCACTTTAATGCCGCCGCCACATCGACGACTATCGGTGCTCCAGAATTGTATCGGAATATTCATCAAAAGTGAATTCAAGTCTGAAAGCCCTACTTTAGGGTTTGAGATTTTGGGTTTTCTTCAACATAGAGAAAGAGGAGGGCCAAGATTCGATTTTCAAAAGGGCAGCCATAGATGTATGTCCTAACCTTCGAGGCAGAGTGTTAATTTGTGAGTATAGCTCCACCATGGAATCCGCCGCCGGTTTGAACCTCCGTCGGTCTGTTGTCCTTATATTAGGGAACAAAGAAGATTGTTGGAATTTTGTTAGTTTTTTGGGAAGATGTGAATAGGGCTGGGCATTTGGGATCGGGATTCGGGATCCCGTCCCGTCCCGAACGAAATTTTACTATTTGGGACTAAAACTTCGGGAATTCGGGATTACGGGATTCGGGATCGGGATTAGGAACAAATACGGGATCGGGATTCGGGAGTTGGTTCAATCCCGATCGGGATATTTTAATCCCGAATTAGGAAAAAAAAGAAAAAAAAAAACTAATAAAAAACACAAACACACACACACACACACACACACACACACACATATATATATATATATATATATATATATATATATATATATATATATATATATATATATATAATATTAAGTTGGTTTAGTGGATAAAATCATACTAATGGAAAAAAAATGCAAATTTTCTCACTTTTTAGGCAAAAATATGGGATTTCCCGATCCCAATCCCGAATTCCCGAAATATTTCGGGATACCGATTTACCGGGATTTAATAATATGGGACGGGATTGGGATTTAAAATTTCTATCCCGAATCCCGAAATCCCAATCCCGAAAATCCCGAATTCCCGAAATCCCGTCCCGAACTCACCCCTAGATGTGAAGGAGGGGACAGAGAAGAGGGTATTAGTGGAGGGGGAGGGGGTACAACGACAAAAGGAGGAAGGAGATGGAGAAAAAAAAAACAAGAGAAAAAAAAAATTCCTGCCGGAGAAGATGATCGGAAACAAGAATCCAATCCACAAAATGGACCGACGGTGGATACGTTTTTGTGATTTGGATATTTTACTTTATTATTTATTTTTAATTAGGGGTAGTTTAGTGATTTCACATGGGTCAACAACTAATTTTAAAATAAGGGGCGGTATGCTTTTTTTAAAAATAACATAAGAGATTTCTTGCTAATATTTTGGGGCTATATGACAAACACCCCTCATTCAATTTTGACTTCTTAATAAATCCATTTTTTTAATTGATATTTGTTATAAATCCAATTGTTTGGAATTATCCAAAATGTCCCTATTTAATATTACTAAAAATTACTATATTATATTATTTTAAAAAAGCCATTATTTTTTTGGTAGATATGCAAATCCCCCTATTTTCTCCCCACATAATCCCCAATTATCTCCCCTCTCACGCATTAAGTTTTACTATTTTTTTTTAATTTTTTAAATAGTTTTTTTTTTTATAAATTTAAAACAAACTCTGGTTTTTTTTTCTTCACTTTTTTAAATGGTTTATATTTAAAAAAAATTGAAATCTACTACATGCACATCGAAAACCACTAAATTTATCGAAAACCACTATGAAATTAAAGTAAAAATTACTATAAAATAAGCATAATCCACATTAATATTAACGCAATCCACTCTGTAATTAATGAAAACCACTCTGTAATTAACGAAAATTACTACGTAATTAACAAATTTCAGTACAAAAATTCACTAAAAACTTATCAATTAACAAAAACCACTTAATAATTAATGAAAACCACTCTGTAATTAACGAAAACCACTGTATAATTAACGAATTCCATTACGAAAATCCACCCAATAATTAATGAAAACCACTTTGTAATTACAAATTCGACTTCTTGATAAATGGGGACTCATTTTGCACAAAAACACGAGTTTGTTTAGCTATCGATACATGTCGAATTCCATTCGTTTGTGAGAAGATTGGTTCATGTACTAATGGTGTCTCCTTGAATAGTCACGTATGCTCCTGCCCCTTCGGTTTTAATCTATATTTTTTGACGCCACAACAATGGAGAAACTTGTGCGTATGTGTGAAAATAATAACAATTGTGTGTGTGTGTGCGTGAAAATAATAATAGTTGTGTGTGTACGTGTGTGCAAAAGAGAGAGACGTATATGAAATAATGGAAAATAATGGCAGTTGCCATATAACTAGCCCTAATATATGGAAAATATATTTTATATCTTTTAATTATAAATTAAATATATATATTATTTCTTAGTTAGGGGTACAATGGTGATAATTAAGTTTTATTAATTAATAAAAATTGTTTTGGATTTATCCTAAAAATGTAAAATAAAATTGGGCTCATTGTAATGACACTTGTGTAATGAGGGAGTTTTGTCAAATTATCCCTAATATTTTTAACACATGGGTCTTTTTAACCATTCAAGATTACACATGGGGTTATGTGTAATTAGCTCAAATTATATATCTTGAAGTTGAAGAAGAAGAAAAAAAAGATTACACATGGGGGGTTATGTGTAATTAGTTCAAATTATATATCTTGAAGTTGAAGAAGAAGAAGAAAAAACGCGAGCGAGGGAACCAGAAACTTGGCGTAAGAGTCAAGCGGAGCGGTGTCTCTACTCTAGGAAACCTTAATAAACAATAATACCATAATTTAAATTTTCCATATAATCTTAAACCTATAAGGAAAAAACTCTAATTCAGAAATAGTAAATAAAATTATAAAAAAAAAAATTGGAAAATTACTCAAATTAGTGTAGGAGAGGATCTCCTCTCTCTTTTAAGGGTAGGTCCATGTGTACAAATTCAAGTTAAAATTTCCATTTCTTAATAATTTATGTGTATCTATCATTCTATTGTGCCACAAATATCCTTCTCAATTCAAATCAAATCCCTAAAAACTCTCTCCACAAAATTAAATCCCTAAAAATAAAAATACAAAAAATAATAATTTATGTGTATCTATCATTCTATTGTGCCACAAATATCCTTCTCAATTCAAATCAAATCCCTAAAAACTCTCTCCACAAAATTAAATCCCTAAAAATAAAAATACAAAAAAGTGTCTGAGGCCTAAATATATAGAGGTTCTTGGAGGATTCTAAAAAACTTTTTAGAACTTTCCCTTTGTAGATATTTTGTAGGAATACTTTGGAGTATTCTAGTGAACCACTCCTAGCAATTAGATCAAACCGTTCATTAAGGAGGTGGCCTAGTATAAATAGGGAAAGGGTCATCATTTGTAATCATCCAACAAGAATCCAACAAATCCAAGCAATACAAGTATTTTATTACAAAACTATACGTTGATGAGTCTGAGTTTTTTGGAGAGTTTTTCTAAAGAGGGAAAAAAAATTTTGGAGAAGAAAACTAAAGTAGAAAAAATAAAGAAAATATGAAAATGAATAAATGCAAATTGGACTGATTTTTGAGTATACAAATAACTGATTCATAGATGTAGAATATGAATAACTAATTCAGAGGTCAGTGAACCGTTGTTTGTTTTAAATTAATGAAGAGAGATCTTCAATTTATGGATCTTACGAGGTTTTCGACCAGGCAGCTAGCTACTGCTGACAGTAGAATGTCCTCAGCTGAAAGACTGTCAGCTGAAAGATGGGCCTGGTCCGGTCCGGCCCATTATTTATTTTTCACTTTACACTAGCTACTGCTGACAGTAGAATGTCCTCAGCTGAAAGACTGTCAGCTGAAAGATGGGCCTGGTCCGGTCCGGCCCATTATTTATTTTTCACTTTACACGGGCCAACATCTATTGTATCCTAAATCTCTCTTTCTTTATTTTATCATAAATCTCTCTTTCTTTATTTTATTGAGTTAAAAACAAAAACTTGCGAATACTTAATCATCAAAAGACTCAATTAATATCGTTCTTTTTTCATTTCGTCTACTGAGTTGAGAGAGTTCATCTTTGTAATTGAAAGAGTTCATCTTTGTAAGTTGAGAGAGTTCATAAGACAAAGTTTATTGTCTTTGCAGTTTGCCTTGTTCTTGCACCTTGTCGTTTACTAGAGAAAGAGTCGGCATTAGACTTGTTCAAAATCATTTTTAATAAATGAATCCAAATTGTATGACCGCTCCATTTGGTCGTAAATCGACTTTCTTTCTGTCTCTGTTTCGTCTTCCCGTAAAACATAGACTGTTTCGTGTACTAACCGTTTCATCTTTTCAAGAAAATGAATCATCGCTGCTACGTTAGATACATTCTAGCCGTATCGATCGTTTTTCGTTTCTCGTTTCTGCAAACTCTAGCCGATAATTGTTTACTCGATACGGAAATTCCGTTGTCTTGGAATGGCTCTGAAGGTGACTGGGGTGGATTTCTGAGCAGTAAAAGCTGTGGATTACCGTTCGAAAGATATTTATACAGCCCGGCGAAAAAAGCCGACGCAAGTGGAGAAATATTTCCGAACATCACACAGCAGAAGTATTGTTTGAGCAGACTGAACACAACTGAGAAAGATGCTTTCATCTGTGGTATCGAGAAGCTGACAAGTGGAAACGGAGGCTGCTCCGATTACTCGGTAAAAGACGTTGCTGTCGAGCAAGAAAACGGGTTGCGGAAACTCGATCGAAATTGCAAGAGTTTAGGATCGGAATCAGATGAAGTAGGGTGCAATTCTTGTTTCGGGGTGTGGGAGAAGATGGCTGGAGAAGGAGACACCTGTCGGTTTTCGGTGCTCGTTTTATTGACCAGTCGAAGAATTAACGAAACGGGGTGGATCGAATCAATCTATACTTGCCTTGGAAATGAAACTCCTATCGGTATAGCCAATTAGCATAAATATCGAAATACTATAAAAGAACATTGTTTTTTTTCAAATGTTTATTCCTAAGGTACTGTTTGGCATGCAGATGATAAAGCAGAACAAGGAAAGAAGATTACATTCATTACAGGTATATATATATATATATATATATATATATATATATATATATATATATATATATATATATATATATATATATAGTAATTGGCCTGTTATGAATAGAAGAAATGATCAAACATATTTGGTGCTTACAGGTGCGGAAATCGTGGCCGGTGGCGTCGGGGTTATTTTGGTAATTCTAGCTATTGTGTGGCTGATCTTGTATACATACAGAACCAGAAGAAAACCTCCAATAGAAAGGGATGGTAATGAATATATATATCTATATATACATACATGTAAATTCTGTTGTGGTTGGTGCATTAGATTTACTGTTGTAAAAAATAATTCATTTTTCGTGTTTTTCTTACAGCCCGAGACGCCTCGTTTTCTGTAGAATCCAGCAGTGTAAAGATCTCTCTCAGAGAAGTTCATTTAGCCACAGATAATTTAAGCGCATCGAACTTCATCGGTCAAGGTGTAGCAGGTAAAAACCGCCAAATTCCGCCAAATTAATGAAACTAAAGAAATATAAAATGCTGCAATTATGTGGTTAATTTTCTTTAGGGAAAGTGTACAAGGGGGTTCTATCGAACGGGCAGCTAGTGGCGGTGAAGCACATTATAAACGACGGACAAATGGAAACATTTGTACGAGAAGTCACGAGCCTATCACATGTCAAGCATCCGAATCTCGTCGAATTGTTAGGCAATTGTGATGGAGAAGATGAAAGCTTTCTCGTTTACGAGCTTTGCCACAATGGAAACCTCTCAGAATGGCTATTCGGTACGTATATACTCATATACATACACATATTGGATATGATAACTATTTCTTTTTTCTTTTTTTTTGCATGAAAAAGGTAAACATAAGTTTCTAAATTGGATCCAAAGACTTGAAATTGCAATCGACTGCGCAAGAAGCCTCTGGTTTCTCCACACTTATACCGAGGGCTGCATTGTGCATCGCGATATTAAGGTAAATAAATTAAATATTTACCTAAGTGAGGATTACTAAATAACAGATGAAATTTTTCGAAGTTGTCTTTTTTGTAGCCAACGAACATACTTCTCGGAACAAACTTGGAAGCAAAGCTATCGGACTTCGAATTATCGAAAGTGATTTGCATGGGAAATTCGTAAGTGAGCTCCGAGGTAAGAGGAACGTTTGGTTTTGTGGACCCCGAATACTAAAAGAACAGACGCGTACATCCTTCGGCCGATGTTTACAGCTTCGGAATAGTGCTTCTGCAGCTTTTATCTGGGCAGAGGGTTATTAATATGAATGTCAACAAACCAATGCCTCTGAGTAAAATGGTAGGGCAAATTTTTAATTAGTTCAAAAAAAAATTGTTTTTTTTTATTTTTTTTTATTTTGTTGATTTTATTTTTAGGCAAAAAATCTGACAAAAGGAGGGGATATAACGGAATTTGCTGACGGAAAACTGAATGGAGAATATTCCGTTGAGTCGTTTGAGTTGGTGTTTAAGGTGGCTTTGTCGTGTACTGGGCTTAAGCAACAGCGGCCGTCTATGGGAAGAGTCGTGGCGGTGTTGGAGAAAGCTCACCGTATTTCGCAACGAGTTAGGTCACTTAATTTCTCATTTCAGTCTGTGTAAGAAAGAAAGAACCGATTTTCCATCTGAATATGATTTCCAACATTCAAATGCATACACTGAGTACAGGAAAAAAAAAAGAGGGTGAAATTGAAATTATTTTATTCGTCAATTGAAACTCATTTTCACTTTAGTTTTTGGTCTTCAATCACTTTGCCTTAATTTTTCCTCATAAAAATGCTCTCAAGTGGATATTACATTATAGTTGCTACCACTTGAAATGCTGACATTGTTTTTCCGACTATATAAACCTCTATGTTCGATATACGACCTTTTGTCTCGAAGTCGAAACAAACTCGTTATGGTAATCAACCATGTCTTATGGCCTCAATTATTTACGGTCCTAATTTATTTTTCGAGTTTTAGTAATTCTGACCCAGAACATATCCATGATTATTGTGTTGCCGACACAAAAACGCCACCCTGCTGTACTCCGCCTCGTGGGACCGCACGTTCAAAGTGTGGCGGACGTCGGATTTCAAGTGCCTGGAGTCCGTACAGAACGCGCACAATAATAGTAATTCTGGGAGTGGTAATAGTTATTCCTGTTTGTCTGTTTTTGAAGGGCACAATAATCCGGTCAAGTGTTTAACGGCATGTTTGGATATTAATTATGTGAAAAGCAGTGATAATTCTGGCACTTCTTATATGGAATTTTAATTTTCAAAAGTGAAAACTCGATTACAACACTGATTCGAAAAGTCTCGAACACTGAAAATTGATTCTGATTTCAGAGTTCTCAACAATTGGAAACGTTCAATTCAAACCGTAAGTGTAGTACAACTTCGGGTTAAACGTTCGAAATTTTCATTTATAAAGAATGGATGCCATATATAAATATATTCTCAATTATTCCATATATATCTTAAACCGCAGAAGGAACTAAAAAATAGTAAGAAAAATAAAAAAAAAAACTTTGATTGGGGGTTTATATTCGTAACGTGTTGTATTAAAATACACATGCAACAACTCAATGAAATTGTCCAAATCAGTACCGCTAAAATCAAAGACTGATTATGGGGAAGGGGATTAAGGGTAATGGTTTGCTAATTAAATCCAATCTGGCCAGTGGCCACTTAATTTTTTTTTTAATTATATATTATCATGGCGGCTAAATTCATGTTTCACATTGGATTTGTTCTGCTAAGACTATTTATATTAGCTATTCCTGCATGATGGTGGTGAGGTGTCAAAATATCTGACAAAAACTTGGGAACAATACTCCATAGACAAGAATTCTTTTTCACTTCCGAAATTCTGATGTTCGAATTTTCAGAGTTTTTTGGATTGTAATTGGGATTATATAAAAAATATTAGAATTTCTAATTTCCGATCCGATTTAATTTCCGAAATTGATTTCAAAAAATTCCATGTGTTTTTTATAAAAAACACACCTATAAATAATATATATTATATAATACTTATTTGTTGTAGGATTTTGACATGTTGAATTATTCTTAAATTTTATTGGATATTATTTTCTTTTTGTTTTTTTTTGTTTTTTTAATTGAAATTTAGAAGTTATTAATTATTTTTATCGACGTGAATGTTTTTATTTTGGGAAAATTATGAAATTTTCAGAAATTTTTCGCTAAGACTTGATATTTTAAAACTTATGTGATCTCCAATTTTTTTTCTTAAATTCCGACTTTCAACCCATCCGAATTGATATTTTATATATATTTTTATTAAATTGACCTTTATAAAGAATGTGCAACATTGACAATCTTGAAGAATAATTTGAAGCTGAAAAAATAAGCCCAATATAAACTCATAGCTACAAGTCTTAAAAAAAAATTGGTAAAGACAAGTTTAAACTATAATAATTTAATAAATAATGCAATAAATCATTATTCTCAAGTCTCAACCAATAATTTACGAAAAAATAACGAAGAATCATGGGAAACAATACTAGAATACGAATAAATAATTTACTCGTACTCGTTGGTGGTTGAAGATGGTGGTGCTGGTACTGCTGTTTGAATTTTATAAGTTTCGATAGCCTTGTCGACTCGGGCGACATACCGGAGTTTAATAGAAAGAAGCTTGTGATAACCGTAGCCAAAGCCATAGCCTTTGATACACCTTACCAAGAGGTAGTTAGCCAGATTTGTCATCTGGTGGACTTTCGCAACCTGTTCCTTATGCTGAGTATACATAGCCGCAAGTATTCGATCAATTTCCATGTACATGAACATCTTCTCAACGGTTAGCGTCTTTTCATCGCCGTAATTTCCTTTTTCGATCATATATTTCACCGGCTGCGGCGGCTGCGTAGGCATATGCTTCAGTAGGGCTGAAACATTAAAATATTTTTCCAATTCTGTTTTCGCTTCGGCTATTGCGTTTTGCAGTTTCTCGATTAGCTCTTTCGCTGCAGACATGTACACTCCGGCGGAGCAACCTATGTTTATGCGTGTGTCCATGTCGAGCTCCATCTTCGATCTTCCTCCTGAACATGCATACATCAATCAAAACTCGGATTATTAAATAAATTGAACATGTACAAAAATAAAAATAAAAACCAGATCTTTAATTCCATGTTTTCAACCACTTAGCAATTACTATCCTTAATTCAATTTTCTTTACAAGAAGAAACATATAGTAACCCTAATTTCGTTCCTAGAGCAGCAATTTCTCTCTTAGACCAAAGAAATTCACCACACATACACCCCATCGCCGACTAATTAATAACCCTAATTTCGGAATTCACATTCAAAACTCCCATAATAATCACAAGAAAACCCTAAATCAACAACCCTAAATCAATAATAAGAGAATAACCCTAAATCAATAATAACAGAATAACCATAAATCAATAGTAATAAGAAAATAACGCAAACTCACCTTGTTAAAATTATATATCTTGAAGTTGAAATTCTCTTGAAGTTGAAAATTGGGCCAACCCAATGGGCCTACAAATTACTTACCTACTGGGCTACGAGCTCAATATCGAAGACCACTATCACCGAGGCCCAATCACCTTCAAGTAAGGTTTGGGCCCGACAATCTCAACTAAGCTATAAATAAATGTTTGAACTCATTCCTTAAGGTACGTCCTATTAACTGAGCAATACTACAATACGTATTCTCTGGACTATTTTTACTATCAGCACGTCTGACTTGAGCGTCGGAGGGGTTTCCGCCGGATCAACCCCCAGCTTAGTTCATGTGTTCTATGATCGCAGGTACCTCAGGATCATCAAGTTGTCAAGCTACTGATCTGCTTTGCTCTCCCTGTTCGTTTTCTACACCACCCTAGGTGAGCTACATATTAGCATCATCATTTTGGCGCCGTCTGTGGGAACGATGCAAACCAGATCACGTAGCCAACAAGATCCTCCTGAGGCGTCAGCTCGGAGAGAAAATAACACAGCTAATCAAGATCCTCCAGAGGCGTCAGCTCGGAGAGAAAATAACACAGCTAATCAAGATCCTCCTGAGGCGTCAGCTCGGAGAGAAAATAACACAGCTAATCAAGATCCTCCTGAGGCGTCAGCTCGGAGAGAAAATGACACAGCTAGTCAAGATCCTCCTGAGGCGTCAGCTCGGAGAGAAAATGACACAGCTAATAACCTCCCAGTCCGTGGAGGATCTGGCATGCCACATCCTCCACGTGCCGCGGAGCCACTTCCTCCACGTGCCGCGAAACCAGCTCCTCCACGTACTGCAGATCCACCTCGCGATGTTCAGGTGATCCTCCCTCGGGACCCACCACTCGCCGATCCACCACTCCCTGCTCCTCGAATGGTTCAAATAACCGAGGATGCGCTTCAACGCATGATAGCAGAAGCTTCAACTCGCGCTGCCACAGAGGCCGTGACCCAATATATCGCCACGATGGGAGCAAATGCTCCCAACGCGATACCAGCACCTGTTCCACATGTGGAGCCACCTATGGCACCACCGCCATCGACTCCGTGGGGGTTTATAGTGCCCCCAAAATATTTTGCTCGCCAAGGGTTATCGACTCCCTGGGGGTTTATAGTGCCCCCGAAATATTTTACTCGCCAAGGGTTATCGACTCCCTGGGGGCTTACATCGCCCCCAAAATATTTCGTTCGCCAAGGGTTATCGACTCCTTGGGGCTTACATCGCCCCCAAAATATTTTGCTCGCCAAGGGTTATCGACTCCCTGGGGGTTTATAGTGCCCCGAAATATTTTGCTCGTCAATGGTTATCGACTCCCTGGGGGCTTACATCTGCCCCCAAAATATTTCGTTCGCCAAGGGTTATCGACTCCCTGGGGGTTCGCAGTGCCCCCAAAACATTTCGTTCGCCATGGGTCATCGACTCTCTGGGGGTCTACTTCCGCCCCCTTCGAACGGTTCAGATAACCGAAGAGGACCTTCAGCATATGATCGCCGAACCTTCAACAAGATCAACTTCTACTTACTCCTCTAACGGTTCAGATAACCGATAAGGACCTTCAGCGTATAATCGCGAAAGCTTCAACTTGTGCTACCACTGAAGCAGTGGCACCATACATCGTCATAGCAGGAGTCAACGCTCCTCCTCGTGAGGCCCCACTGGGTCCTTAACATGATCAATTTCTACTTACTTCTCGAACGGTTCAGATAACCGAAGAAGACCTTCAGCGTATGATCACGGAAGATTCAACTCGTGCTGCCACTGAATCAGTGACACCATATATCGCCAAGGTTGGGCATCTCACCCCAGTGGTTCGTGATCGCCTCATCCTAAATGGGGGCTATCCCATCCTAAAGTTGGGCATCTCATCTCAAGGGTGGTACATCCACTTACCTTTCAACCCCAAGGGGTTTCACATTCCATCAAGTGTTTCACGTCCCTACTTCAAAAACAGAAAAAATGGTCTGATGCGCACGCGCGAACAAATGGCACAACCGTGCGCATCCACATCAGACCATAGGTCTCGAGCGCCTCATTCTACAGTGGGCAGTTATCCCCATCCTAAGGTTGGGCATCACCCTTACCTTTCAACGCTAAGTGGGTTCACATCACATCTCAAGAGACGAGTATAATCTCCCTACTCAAAAAATAGAACATCCCCAAGGGGGTGCACATCCCATCTCAAGGAACGAGAATAATCTCCCTACTAAAAAAATAGAACATCCCCAAGGGGATGCACATCCCATCTCAAGGAACGAGGATAATCTCCCTACTAAAAAAAATAGAACATCCCCAAGGGGGCGCAAATCCCATCTCAAGGAACGAGGATAATCTCCCTACTCAAAAAATAGAACATCCCCAAAAAATAGAACATCCCCATTGAGTTGGTTATTTGTGGCTAGATTTGAGCAAACCTTCACAAACTTAGTAGTGAATGACCGGATCTAGTCATGAGTGGTCGAAGGATTGTGGGATATGATCATGGGTGATTGAATAGGGGTGGCCGATTACCGGATTTGAAGAACAAAAAATAGAAAAATATAAAGTATATAAGCAATAAAATTTAGTAAAAAATGAGATGATGTAGATAAAAGTGAAAATAATAACTGGGAGACTAAAAATATAAAGAAAATAATATTTTTAAAACATTAAAATTAATAAAGTAATGACAATTAAAAAAAATCGAAAACTCGGTTGAACCGGTTGTACCCTATAAACCTATGACCCAAATGGTCGTCCGGTTCTATAACCGATCCAATTCTAAAAACATTGATTATTACGCAGCAAATTACATAATCACGGTTATTTTCTAAACATGAGCATTCTAATTTGAAGAATATATGCTGGAAGATATATTTTATCGACTCTTACATTATGGAAATTTCCATATGCATAATGCATACAAACTGTTTGTTGTTATCCTATATACTTAAAAGTGGTTTTCAACTAAAAAAAGCTTGACATAATTTAGATATTGTTATGCCATTGACATATATATGTATATAGATTAAGAGCATAATATATATATATATATTGAGATAATTTGCATGCAACTAAAAATATGATAAATGGAGTATGATTCAATTACCAACATGAAGTATTTATTGTTTTATAGAGTTAATATTTTTGAAGGATTGTTAGTAGTCCCCACTTCAGTCCATTGTTACGATCTGCTTATTTTTTCATAGAGTGAAGAATTAAAGTTAATCCTCAAGCAAGTCAAATGGAAGATGATCCAGTTACGCGCAAGTGCAGAAATTTTTGGATGATATTTTAGAAGATCTTCTAGAATCTTTCTTTATATGTAGAGATCCTTAGAAGATTGTAGAAGATCTTCTAGAATCCTTCTTTAAGTTGTATATATTTGGTAGGAAATCGTAGTAATTCTTAGTCGTTAGATTAAGATGATCACCACCGTTCCTTAAGGATGTGGAGTTGTGTAAATAGGATAGCCTCAAGTCATTTTTAATCATCCAAGAATTAAAAAATCAGTCTTCATTAAGAAAAAAATTCTGCAAATATGGGCAAAAATAAAAACAAGTTACGATAATTTTTCCTTTTGTATCGAAAAAGTAAATAGTTGCAAAAACTTAAAAAACAAGTACCACGAGCCCTTCCGGAAAATATTCCATCGGAGTAGCCTACGATGGAGTAGGCTCGATGTAATCAGCCTGAAAAAAAATATCACGAAACGAAATAAAAAAGTGAAATAATAAGTTCAAAAATTACAACATAAAAAATCCCTAATTAAATTAATGTTGAGAAAGTTCATATCAAACACGATATCCAGCTCATCATTATTAGACTGAATAGGCTGAAAAAGATCGATTTAAGAAATAGGGAAAAAAACGAACGAGGAAATCAAATTTTGGCTTACAAGCAGTACAAAAAATGAAAAAACATTCAAAGACCGAAGAAAAATTAGAAAGTTTCGGTTTTCGGGTTTACGTGGTTTCCGATGTTTCAAACAAGGGTAAGAAACAGGGAAAAAAACGAACGAGGAAATCAAATTTTGGCTTACAAGCAGTACAAAAAATGAAAAAACATTCAAAGACCGAAGAAAAATTAGAAAGTTTCGGTTTTCGGGTTTACTCCGATGTTTCAAACAAGGGTAAGAAACAGGGAAAAAAACGAACGAGGAAATCAAATTTTGGCTTACAAGCAGTACAAAAACATTCAAAGACCGAAGAAAAATTAGAAAGTTTCGGTTTTCGGGTTTACGTGGTTTCCGATGTTTCAAACAAGGGTAAGAAACAGGGAAAAAAAATCTAAACAAAATCTATCTTAGTTACATTATTAAGTGACCTCATATACACACAAGGTATGAATATTCAAACCCATGACCAAATCTAGTAATTTACTGAATAAAATAAAAATGGGAAACTCCTATAATTGTATGTGACTAAGCTTAGCACATCAGTAAGAGAAGTCACGAGCCTATTGATACGCGTAAAACATACGTATAAAAAACCGCAAGTGTACAATATCGCGTTTTGCAGAATAATGAATTCCAGATATCGATCCACAGGGAATTAAGTTCCTAAATCTACCAAGTACCGTAATTATACTATCATAAACTTTATCTAGACGGGAGAAAAAGATGGGAGATGACATGAAGCCAAAAAGAAACAATAAATAAAAACAACGGTCCGCCAGGACAAGCAAGGAATTCCGACGTGCGATGGCTTCTAGGGTAAAATCCACCAGTATACTATCGATAAAGATCCACAAATCCGAATCTATTGTCAATTCTATGTTCGCTAACCCAGACACTAAAGTACCCTAACCCCCGTCACCAGTGTAGTTAGAGTTTACCCACAGGTCCGACGTCTCCGTTCAGAACCTGATATTAAGAGAGCATTTAGGTCAAGTCCTTAATGGCTACCCGAGGTGCATCACGTCTCCGTTTCCACAACCCGAGCTATGCTTTCATAAAATCAAACAAGAAATCCTCTCTCGAGTTCATTCCCATTTAGAATCAATTCAACTGTTGGCCAAACAATCGAAAGCATTTAATACAGGAAAACATAAACATAATCAAAGAACGACAAATAGATCACAGATCTGGAAATCAAAATCAATATATACAAGGTTTCATTTCCCTAAAAAAATGCTCAGTTCATTACAAACATATCATCAAAATGAAGAACACGAGAAATTATAAACTAAACGTAAAGAAAAGCTTATGAAAAACCCGAGTCGAAACCCTCGTCGAAGCTTCCCGCGAAGAACTGGCGAGAACCGAAGAGAAAACCGAAGAACAAGTCGAGAGATAATTGAGAGTTGGTCGAGATTATTTAAAATGAATAAGAGGCCTCCTATTTATAGTAAGAAATCATTGAACATTATCTCGTCTCGAATTATGTGCCCAGATCGCGATCTGGGATTCTTGGATCGCGATCTGGCAGCCTTGGAAACTGCGCACCGCCTTTCCAGATCGCGATACGGAATGGTGGATCGCGATCTGGTTCTTCATCAAAAAAAATGTACTGTGAGACCCCCCAAATCGCGATCCAGGAAGGCTGGATCGCGATCTGAGTCTGACCCCAATTTGCTCTCTGTAAGACCCCCCAGATCGCGATCCAGAAAGGCTGGATCGCGATCTGGTCTTCTGCGCCAACTTCAAACACTGTTTTGACCCTTTTCTAGCCCGAATTTGACAATTTTGCATTTCTCAAAAGTTGTAGATCTTGAAGTTAGCTTTCTAAGGCCACTTGAATCAGCTCAATCGGAGGTCGTATGCAACAGTTATGCTTGAAATACGAAACAGTGTCACACCCGCGATAATGCACTTTTGCACGTGTTTGGTTTGATTTTGGGCTTCGCTTCCAAAATCGTTTCGAATCGGCAAAAATAGCTTCTCTTTACCTAAAATATAAATAAAACAAAAAAAACATAATATATACAAATAAAGCCGAAAACTCAGACGAACGAAGACCAAAATTCGAAGAATTGATAAGCAAAAATCGTGCAAAACGAACACTTATCACCTATCGCATGTCAAGCATCCAAATCCCGTCGAATTGTTAGGCAATTGTGATGGTGAAGATGAAAGCCTTGTTGTTTACGAGCTTTGCAACAATGGAAACCTCTCAGAATGGCTATTCGGTATGTATATCCTCATATGCATACACATATATGATATATGTATATATTATGATGATGCTAAAATATAGCTCACCTAGGGTGGTATAGAAAATAAGCTGGGAGAGCAAAGCGAATCAGTAGCTTGACAACTTGATGATCCTGAGGTACCTTCGATCATAGAACACATGAACTAAGCCGGGGGTTGATCCGGCGGAAACCCCTCCGACGCTCAAATGAGACGTGCTGATCATAGAAATAGTCCAGAGAATACAGTTGATCGTATTGCTCAGTTAATAGGACGTACCTTAATAAAATGAGGAAAACCTCTATTTATATGTCGTTTATTGGGTTGGGTTTGCTTTGTTGGGCCCAAGCCTTACTTGAAGGTGTTTGGGCCTCGGTGATATTAGTCTTCGATATTGGACTCGTAGCCCAGTAGGTAAAGAAATTGTAGGCCCATTGGGTTGGCCCAATTAGGCATATCATTAAGCCCCCCACTCTCGAGTCGATGTGGGGGCCATGTTGTGGTGGGTCTCAAATCGTGTCGAGAGTAAAAATTGGAGAAGTCGATCATTGGCGTATGGCCTAATGGTATGCGAAAACGCGTTGGAGCGTGTGTCGGAGGGGTGTGAATGCGCGTTGGCGCATAGCGCGACAAAGTTGCCGCAATATAAATTAATCGAGTCGTCGGTTTTGTCCCGCGACGATGTAGTAGCGATTTATCTCCTCGTGGGAGCTATCTTGTCGCGAGGTAATAGTGTTGATCGAGTTATCTCCTCGTGGGAGTTGTCTCGCGATAATGTAGTAGCACGGATCAAGTAATCTCCTCGTGGGAGTTGTCTCTGGGGTAATCGAGTTGATCGAGTTACGTCTTCGTGGAAGTTGTCTCACGATAATGTAGTAGCACGGAGCTAGTATTCTCCTCGTGGGAGTTGTTATTCGACATTTTCAATGTTTTGACGCGTTGCTTGTATGTGTTTACATATAGCTTTCTGCGTGATGTACTTGAGGAGGGGATCAGGCTCTCAAGATTTTTTTTATATGGGGGTCGTGCCCCTTGTTAGACCTCGTGGGTCTTAAGTATGTTTGGACCGTGGCCACGTTTTAATGAATGACCCATCGAAAACAAGTAGATAAATTTGAGTAATCAAGCTGGCCAGGCTATATAGATTCTCATAATATCTCTAAGTGCTTCTAGGATTGTAATCGTGCTAACTTGAGCTTGCGATTATATGGTGAATTTCGGGCGAGTTGTCTCCTCATGGGAGTTGTCTTGAGCGAAGTTGTAGGAGCATTGGATGATGCGCGATTTAGGCGCGTGTGGATTGAGGTTGCTCTGAGCGAGTTGTCTCCTCGTGGGAGTTGTTTCGCAGCGAGTCTTATTATCGAGCGAGGTGGTTGCACGTGGGAGTTGCCTTGCAACGGATTTGTAATATCGAGCGAGTTAGCTCCTCGTGGGAGTTGTCCCGCTGCGGGTTGGGATACCGAGCGAGTTGTCTCCTCGTGGGAGTTATCTCGCTGTAGGTTGTAGTACCGAGCGAGTTGGCTCCTCGTGGGAGTAATCTCGCTGCGGATCATAGGATGGAGCGAGTGGTCTCCTCGTAGGAGTTATCTCGCTGTGAGTTCGTAGGACCGAGCGAGTTGGCTCCTCGTGGGAGTTGCCTCGCAACGGGCTGTAGGATTGAGCGAGTGGACTCCTCGTGGGAGTTGTCTCGCTGTAGTTTTGAGACTAGAGGGGGTTAGCTCCTCGTGGGAGTTGTCCCACAACGGGCTATAGGACGGAGCGAATGGTCTCCTCGTGGGAGTTATCTCGCTATGGTTTCGTAGACCCGAGGGAGTTGGCTCCTCGTGGGAGTTGTCTCGCTGCGGGTTGTAGGACGGAGCGAGTTATCTCCTCGTGGGAGTTGTCTCGCTACGGGTTGTAGTTCCGAGCGAGTTGGCTCCTCGTGGGAGTTGTCTCGCAACGAGTGTGTAGGGCCGAGCGAGTTTGCTCCTCGTGGGAGTTATCTCGCTATGGCGTTGAGACCCGAGGGAGTTGGCTCCTCGTGGGAGTTGCCTCGCAACGGGTTATAGGACAGAGCGAGTAGTCTCCTCGTGGGAGTTAACTCGCTATGGTTTCGTAGGGAGTTGGCTCCTCGTGGGAGTTTCCTTGTAAGAGGTTGTAGGACCGAGCGAGCTGTCTCCTCGTGGGAGTTGTCTCGCTGCGGGTTGTATTACTGCGCGAGTTGGCTCCTCGTGGGAGTTGTCTCGCAAGCCCCCCACTCTCGAGAGGATGTGGGAGCCACGTTGAAAAGGGTACCGGATCTTGTCGAGAGTAGATCGGTGTTGTAGTCTTGCGTTAATCGTTGGCATGGTGTGGAGAAATAATTTTTTTTTTTTTTTTATTTGATAGCGAACGCAATTTGGTAGGTGCGTTAAAGAGCTCGCGCAATTTGGTGGAGCGCGTTGAAATTCTCGTGCGATTTGGAGAAGCGAGTCAAAATCTACGCGCAATTTGGTGGAGGACGGTGAAAGTTGAGCGCGATTTGATGGGAGCACGCAGTCCAAGGGCTCCTTGGAAAGCGCGCGCGCGTGCTTGCGCGCGCTCCAATTTTTTTTTTTTTTTTTTTTTTTTTTTTTTTTTTTATTTACTGCTGATGCGCGCGTGCTGTGCACGCGCGCGCGTCAGGCGCGTGTCGGCCACGCGCGCGTGCGGTGCACGCGCGCCTCTTCTCTCTCTCTCTTTTTTTTTTTTTTTTTTTTTGCTGAAGCGCGCGTGCTGTGCACGCGCGCGCGTCACGCGTGTCTGCCACGCGCGCGTGCGGTGCACGCGCGCCTCCTTTTTTTTTTTTTTTTTTTTTTTTTTTTTTCTCTCGGTGCGCGCGCGCACAGCTGGCTTGGAGGGGCGCGCGCGCGGCGGCTTGGCCGGCTCGGGGGGCGCGCGGCTTGGCTAAAATATATATATATATATATATATATTTTTTATTTTTTTATTTTATCTCCTTCTTTTTCTTCTTCTTTCTTCTTCTCTTTTTTCTTCTTCTTTTTCTTGTGTCTTTTTTCTTCTTCTTTCTTCTTCTCTTTTTTCATTCTCTTCTTTTTTCTTCTATTTTTTTTTTATTTGGTTGATATTCACCTCCTTGGGGATGTTTTATTTTTTGAATAGGATATTACCCTCGTTCCTTGAGATGGAATGTGCACCCCCTTGGGGATGTTCTATTTTTTGAGTAGGGAGATTATCCTCGTTCCTTGAGATCGGATGTGCGCTCCATTGGGGATGTTATATTTTTTGAGTAGGGAGATTATCCTCGTTCCTTGAGATCGGATGTGCACCCCCTTGGGGGTTTTCTATTTTTTGAGTAGGGAGATTATCCTCGTTCCTTGAGATGGGATGTTCTATTTTTTGAGTAGGGAGATTATACTCGTCTCTTGAGATGTGATGTGAACCCACTTAGGGTTGAAAGGTAAGGGTGATGCCCAACCTTAGGATGGGGATAACTGCCCACTGTAGGATGAGGCGCTCGAGACCTATGGTCTGAGGTGGATGCGCATGGTTGTGCCGTTGGTTCGCGCGTGCGCGTCAAACCATTTTTTCTGTTTTTGAAGTAGGGACGTGAAACACTTGATGGGATGTGAAACCCCTTGGGGTTGAAACGTAAGTGGATGTACCACCCTTGAGATGAGATGCCCAACTTTAGGATGGGATAGCCCCCCATTTAGGATGAGGCGATCACGAACCACTGGGGTGAGATGCCCAACCTTGGCGATATATGGTGCCACTGATTCAGTGGCAGCACGAGTTGAATCTTCCGTGATCATACGCTGAAGGTCTTCTTCGGTTATCTGAACCGTTCGAGAAGTAAGTAGAAATTGACCATGTTGAGGACCCAGTGGGGCCTCACGAGGAGGAGCGTTGGCTTCTGCTATGACGAATGAAATGTTTTGGGGGCGATGTGAACCCCCAGGGAGTCGATAACCCTTGGCGAACGAAATATTTTGGGGGCGATGTAAGCCCCAGGGAGTCGATAACCCTTGGCGAGCAAAATTTTTTGGGGGCAGATGTAAGCCCCCAGGGAGTCGATAACCCTTGGCGAACGAAATATTTTGGGGGCGATGTAAGCCCTTAGGGAGTCGATAACCCTCGGCGAGCGAAATATTTTGGGGGCAGATGTAAGCCCCCAGGGAGTCGATGGCGGTGGTGCCATAGGTGGCTCCACATGTGGAGCAGGTGCTGGTATCGCATTGGGAGCATTTGCTCCCATCGTGGCGATATATTGGATCACGGCCTTTGTGGCAACGCGAGTTGAAGCTTCTGCTGTCATGCGTTGAAGCGCATCCTCAGTTATTTGAACCATTCGAGGAGCAGAGAGTGGTGGATCGGCGAGTGGTGGGTCCCGAGGGGGATCACCTGAACCTCGCGAGGCGGATCCATGGGACGTGGAGGAGGTGGCAAGCCAGAGCCTCCACGAGGTGGGAGGTCGTTAGCTGTGTCATTTTCTCTCCGAGCAGACGCCTCAGGAGGATCTTGTTGGCTACGTGATCTGGTTTGCATCGTTCCCACAGACGGCGCCAAAATGATGATGCTAAAATATAGCTCACCTAGGGTGGTATAGAAAATAAGCTGGGAGAGCAAAGCGAATCAGTAGCTTGACAACTTGATGATCCTGAGGTACCTGCGATCATAGAACACATGAACTAAGCCGGGGGTTGATCCGGCGGAAACCCCTCCGACGCTCAAGTCAGACGTGCTGATCATAGAAATAGTCCAGAGAATACAGTTGATCGTATTGCTCAGTTAATAGGACGTACCTTAATAAAATGAGGAAAACCTCTATTTATATGTCGTTTATTGGGTTGGGTTTGCTTTGTTGGGCCCAAGCCTTACTTGAAGGTGTTTGGGCCTCGGTGATATTAGTCTTCGATATTGGACTCGTAGCCCAGTAGGTAAAGAAATTGTAGGCCCATTGGGTTGGCCCAATTAGGCATATCAATTATATATACATACAATGTTAAAAAACTATTTGATATGATAACTACTTTTTTTTCGGATGAAAAAGGTAAACATAAGTTTCTGAATTGGATCCAAAGACTCGAAATTGCAATCGACTGCGCAAGAGGACTCTGGTTTCTCCACACGTACACCGAAGGCTGCATCGTGCATCGCAATATCAAGGTAACTATTTTCCTAAGTGAAGATTAAAAGAAATACGAGACTAGATGAAAATTTCCAGTGGTTTTTTTTTTTTTTGGTAGCCGACAAACATACTTCTCGGAACGAACTTCGAAGCAAAGCTATCGGATTTCGGATTATCGAAAGTGATTTGCATGGGAAATTCGTACGTGAGCTCTGAGGTAAGAGGAACATTCGGTTATGTGGACCCGGAATACCAAAAGAACTGACGCGTACATCCTTCGACCAATGTTTACAGCTTCGGAATAGTGCTTCTGCAGCTTTTATCTGGGCAGAGGGTTATTAATATGAATGTCAACAAACCAATGCCTTTTGAGTAAAATGGTAGGCAAATTTTTAGTTAGTTAAAAAAAAAAATCGTTTTTTTTATTTTGTTGATTTTGTTTTTAGGTAAAGAATCTGAGAAAAGGAGGGGTTATAACGGAATTTGCCGACGGAAAACTGAACGGAGAATATTCCGTTGAGTCGTTTGAGTTGGTGTTTAAGGTGGCTTTGTCGTGTAGTGGGCTTAAGCAACACCGGCTGTCTATGGGTAGAGTCGTGGCGGCGTTGGAGAAAGCTCACCGTATTTCGCAAAGAGTTAGGTCTCTTGATTTTTCATTTCAGGCTGTGTAAGAAAGAAAGAACCGATTTTCCGTCCGAATATGATTTCAACATTCAAATGCATACATTGCGAAATAGTTGATATTATCAAGTACAGGAAAAAAAAAAAGGGTGAAATTATTTTATTCGTCGTTCGTCATCATATATCTAATTCACGAAACTTTTGCAATCCGATTTATTGAAGCAGAAATTCACAGCCAAGCTGGATTTTTTAGAGCAGTGACGACGGCTTTGACTTGTAAGTAGTTCTTGAGACTGTATTCTCCCTTTTCCCTTCCGATTCCGCTCATTTTATATCCACCGAAAGGAATTGTGGCGTCGAAAGTATCGAAGCAATTAATCCATACTGTACCAGCTCTCAATGCTCTCGTCAACGTATTGGCCGTGTCGAGATTACTAGTGAATACTCCCGCTGCAAGACCGTACCTTGTGTTGTTCGCCCTCTTAATCACATCGTTAAGCTCACTGCATTTAGCAAATTAAAGTTATTACTAAATTATAAAAAAAAAATATATCAGTTTCGATAGCATATGCGCAAGAATTTTTGCAGGCGTACTTGAATTTTAGGATAGTCTGCACGGGGCCGAAGATCTCGTCCTTTGCAATAAGCATGTCATCCTGTAAAAAAACAAAAAATCAATAAACTACTGCATTAGCAAGAGAAGATTTACAAAAAAAGTAATATAAAGTAAAAATATAATAAAAACAAAATTGAGTCTTTACCTTGACATTAGAGAATACAGTTGGCTGAACATAATAGCCCTTTGTACCTAACCTATCGCCTCCAGTTTCGAGGGTGGCTCCAGATTCCGTACCGGATCTAATATACTTAAGGATCTTTTCGAATTGTTCAGAATCAATCTAAAATTCAGAAGAAAAAAAAATTCACACATCAAATTTACAGTGTAGTAGAAATCATAATTCTTTGCTGAAAAATGTTTATTTCAGTGAAGGTAAAGTACCTGAGGGCCTTGCTCCATACCCGACTTAAACGGGTCGCCCACGGCCCGTTGCAAGGCCCGTGCTTTTGCTTTCTCCAAAAACTCATCGTAAACCTTTTCGTGCACGTATGTTCTTGAGCCAGCACAGCAGCATTGTCCCTACACAAGTGGCGTATGAATATTGTGAAGATGTTAATAAGATTAATCCGGAAATTGGGTTTAACTGATGGAGAGGGAGTAGTAACCTGGTTGAAAAACAGAGCGAAGTGTGCTAGCTCAACAGCTTTGTCCACGTCAGCATCCTCACAGACGATAAAAGGCGATTTTCCTCCGAGTTCCAAAGTAACTGGCTTCAGATTGCTTTTGGCAGACAACTCGAGAACAATTTTGCCGGTTTCGGTTGAACCAGTGAAAGCAATCTGCAATTACAAGATCAGATTAATCAACATGTAATGTGCAGTCTAATCATACACCGTTTACTAGTTTGTACAAAATCTCGTTATAAACATAAAAAGCCACGAAAGAACTACCTTGTCCACATCCATATGGCTGCAAAGGGCGGCGCCAGCTGTCGGACCGAATCCCGAAACAATATTCAGAACACCATCCGGAAGTCCAGCCTGTCAAAATCCATTTTATTTAAAAAAAAAAAAAATTCAAATCCAACGTCTGCACTTACCAGATTAAATTAAAAAAAAAAATAATAATTAATTAAACCTCGTGCAATAGCTTCGATACAAGAAGTGCAGACAAAGGAGTCTGCTCTGCCGTTTTGAGAACGATGGTATTACCACACGCAAGTGCGGGCCCCACTTTCCAAGCAAACATCACAAGAGGAAAATTCCACGGTATAATCTGACCACAAACACCGATCGGCTCGTGCAAAGTTTGAACATGATGTGGTCCATCGCCTGGAATAGTCATCCCATGAATCTTATCTGTCCAACCTGCGTAGTATCGAAAAAGCCGAACAAACATAGGCACTTCGATTTTAGCACACTGCTCAAACAGCTTCCCACTATCCCACGTCTCTAATGCTGCTATTTCATCGTTATGCTTTTCGACCAAATCCGCAAATCGAAGCAATATTCTCTGCCTCTCCTGCAAGTAAGTATTGTATAAATAATTATAAATAATTAACCGCTATGTAGTTATTTATAAATGTATTATGGTTAGTTACATAGGCAGTCATTTTGGGCCACGGTCCTTCGTCAAAAGCTTTACGAGCAGCTGATACTGCTCGGTTGATATCTTCTGCATCGCCTTCGGGAACGTGTGTGATTACTTCTCCAGTTCTTGGATCCAAAGTTGGGAAAGTTTTTCCTGATTAAACAAATGCGATTTTTTACGAGTTAGGACAGGGAATTTAAATTTTCTCGAATATGTACGAAAAAAAGAAATGGTGGAAAATTTTACCTGATGCAGCGTCCACGAATTGTCCGTTGATTAGAAGCTTATCGTACTTCACGTTGACTGGTGGCTTGATCGGTTCCTCGAGAGCTGCTGCCGCCGTGGTGTACCGGAAGATTCCTCTGCTCGTGTAAGATTGTTTTCCTATACAAATTTATTGCAAAATTAGGTACTAAATCACATCTTGTTTAATCAATACATAGGGCTTCTGAATACTAATCTCCAAAATCTCAATTTTTTTTTTAAATACAACACATCATCGTGTAGCTCGATTCGATTAAATCGAGACGAATAGAATCGATTACGACAAGAGAAAACTGATTAAAGATTTGAACTTTTGCAAATTGCAACACAATAAATTCTACACAGAGATCACTCAGTTCCAAGAAAATTGGGGGCTGCTGGTAAGAGAAAACAGGAGCAATTAATGCAACAGATCAGAAATTAATTTCGTAAAAAAAAAAGGATTCATAAAAGATAAACATATCCAGAGACCTGTGCATGCTTACTTAAATAAAGAATCACAGTACATACATAAAAATGGTATCTTTTCAAAACTCAGGTGCAAAAACACATGATATTAAAAATTAATTTATTTTTCAAATTAAAAAATGGGGAAAAATCAAGAAACTCTGTTCTTGCGAATCTGTGGCTTCTGCTACATAAATCAATCACTGGATAAATCAAATCACTGAAAATATTATTGGTTTAATAAAAAAAAAAAAATACCTCCACGAGAAAGCAAAGGAGCGGAGCGAGAAAGAAGAGATGAAATTCTGCGAGCAGCCATCGGAAATTTCACTACAGTACAAAAATGGTGACAAAAACAATCACTAATGAATCACTACCATATAAGTATATATTATATATAAGAGAACAAAGTATAAAAATGGATAAGGGTGTAAATGTCAAAGTAAGTGTGTAGTAGATATGGATGGATACACAGTGTGCTTAGTGTGAGAGAGAGAGAGAGAGAGAGGAGAGAGAGAGCACCAAAAAAAGTATGTGAACAAGGTAGGAGAAAAAGTTGTACATAAAAAGGTGGTAGGATTGAATTATTATTATAAGATATTCCAATTTTTCTTGGAGTTACGTTGACACGTCACATGATTTGATTGTGAATTTCAAAATATTATTTTCTTTTTTTTGGATAAATTGTAATTAACAACCCCTTCTACTCTAAGTTAATCTTACTTTAGCCCCTTCTACTTTTAAGTTGTAATTGATAGCTATGAGCCTATCACTGTACCCCCTTGTATTATTGATAAAATATCAATCAGCCCCTATTTATTGAAAATGATGCTTTTCACGTATTAAATATCTATATATAATATAAAAAGAGGATCTATGCCCTCAATGATTGACATGTGGCAAATGATGATGTCATTTGTCAAAATTGCTTAGTTGGAGTTCAATTGATGAGGTGGATTCTTCAATTGATTAGGTGGCATTTTTATTTATGGATGTTTTTAAGTTTTTTCCTATTTTACATTTACACAATCATTAAATAATTACCACATGTATATATATTATTTCCAAAGTTAATATTTCATAAATTCGAAATAAAATTTTTTTATTTATATTTTCAGTATTTCAAAATATATTTATTGAAAAAAAATCATGAAACTCAATTTTTTTTACGAATATTCAAATAATTTTCAGAAAAAACATTTTTTTAATATTAAAATATTAAAATAAAGGAATACGGTTTTTTTTTTTTTTAATTTTCAATAGTTTGGAATATTCGAATATCCATTCAATAAAAAAAAATTGGGATATCTGTATAAAATGAAAATATTAATAAATTAAAATATATTTCATAATTTTTCATTTGAATCTATAAATTTAATATATATATAAACTAATATATATATATATGTATATATATATATATATGTATATGTATATTCGAATTTATTATTTTTTAATTAATCAAATAAAATATAATAAAATTTATATTTTATTAATATATGCAAAATATCTTTATACATGGAAATAATATATATATATGTATATATAATCGAATTTATTTTTTAATTAATCAAATGAAATATAATAAAATTAATATTTTATTAATATATGCAAATATCGTTATACATGGAAATAATATATATATATATATATATATATATTCGAATTTATTATTTTTAATTAATCAAATAAAATATATAATAAAATTTATATTTTATTAATATATGCAAAATATCTTTATACATGGAAATAATATATATATGTATATATAATCGAATTTAGTATTTTTTAATTAATCAAATGAAATATAATAAAATTAATATTTTATTAATATATGCAAATATCATTATACATGGAAATAATATATATATATATATATATATATATATATATATATATATATATATATATATATATATATATATATATATATATATATATATATATATATAAGTTACAAAATTGATTAAATTTAAATTTCATGATTTCATTTTTAATAGATGTTGATTTGTTTGACTTTATTAAGGAATTTAGGACTAAATAACCGGTCCATGATATTAGGAGTAAAAATAACATCAATACCTTAATTCCATAATTTGGTTTAGCTCATTAATACATAAAATATATGTTTTCCTTAAAAAAAATTATTTACTTATTTAGAATGTAAAAGTTAAGTATAAATACCTTCAACCCCAACTCATTCATCTCATTCTTTTTTCATACATTTTGTTATAATCACACAAAATCACGGTTCTCACCCTAATATTTTGGTTTTTTGTCTTTATGTTTTGTAATTGTATACTTTTTTCTAAGCATGTTATTTGTTGTTTATTGTTTATTTATATAAGAATCTAACTTATATTTTGGTTTTTGTTTTTTTAGATTAATAAATAACATCGTATGTGCCATATGCGTCGACATCCGCAAGTGAAAAGTCTTGCGATATTGTGTAGCATGCACGATATGATCCAACATTATTGTATGGATTGATTTTCACAAATTTTTACTTCTACTACTCCATATTTTGATTATACTTGATATGATTGTAAGCTTGGTTTCAATGAAGAAGAGGTTGAGGTTAATGCAATTGGGCATACAATAGAAACAAAATAATTCGTACATTTCTTAATTTGTAATAGAGATTCATATATGTTTCATTGCATATATTTGAATAAATTTTATTTTATATTTATAGATTTTTGTAACGATATTAATTTGTTCGTCCATTAATATTGTTTTTCTTGCAATTACTCTTTTGAATAAATTGAATTATCCTTACTTCTACGTAACATATAGAACATGCAACAGGTTCATCATTCTCCATTCGCAATTATTATTATTATTATTGTTATTATTATTATTATTATTATTATTATTATTATTATTATTATTATTATTATTATTATTATTATTATTATTATTATTATTATTATTATTATTATTATTATTATTATTATTATTATTATTATTATTATTATTATTGTTATTATTATTATTATTGTTATTGTTATTGTTATTATTATTATTATTATTATTATTATTATTATTAGTATTATTATTGTTATTGTTATTATTATTATTATTATTATTATTATTATTATTATTATTATTATTATTATTATTTATTTATTTATTTATTTATTCATTTTTACCTTTTGTTCTTTTTACTAAGCTGTAATATATTATTAAACTTCAATTCATTATTTTGGTATATATGCACAAGACTTTTTCTTAACCATATAAAAATATAAAATACTAAATAATATATGTGATATTTTAATAAGAGATCACCATTATCGTTCCGTAAGGTTTGGAACAAATAAATAAATTTTAGGAAAAAAATTATCATTCTCTTTCTATTTCTATGTTATATAATTCAAATGAGTTCTAATAGAGTTTAGAAAAAATAAAATATTTGTTGCTACTTTTATTCCTTATAGTTTTTTTAACAATATTACGGTAATATTTATAACTTAATTGATAAAAAAAAAAAGAACATTATTGTTCTAATATTTATAGCTTTTTATTTAATCCATGTTTTTAATCACTTTGAATACTAAATAATATCATTTTGTGAATTATTTACATTTTTTTATCTAAAATTTTAATCACTGGAGTATGATTGGATTATTCATATTTTTTTAATTATCGGTATCGGTATCTGTACTGGTATCGATATTGGTATCGGCATCGGCACCGGTATTGATATCGGTATCGGTATTAGTTTAGTA